>NC_140945.1:103944948-104079948 GCF_014529385.1 Adiantum capillus-veneris | reverse complement strand
ATCTTCAAAAAAGTAAATTTGCATTAAGTAGCAAAATCTCCACTAAAAGTATCCCTTTTCTGTTATGTGCAATGAAACTTAAACATTTATTCTCTCTAGGATAGAATAGAAAGTCTTTTGACTTTGCATTTGAAAAAGATTGTCCTTTCTTACATGATGCAAACTTCAAAGGCTATCATTTCTTACAATCTTACCCTTCACTTTTGCATTTTAGATTAGATATTTTATAAGGTTGATTGTCATTTCTTACAATCTTACCATTTACTTTTGGATTTTACATTAAATTTTTATAAGTTTTTTTTAAAAGTGAGGCAGCGACAAGTGGAGGCCCTCTCTTTCTTGGAAAAATTTAAGCTGCTTTATATATAGTATAGAGTATAGAAGATAGGAAAAGATAGGTGGCATCAATCTAAAAAATAGTATTATACTTATATTAACAAGGTGAGGACTCATGATGGCCTGTTGAAGGTAAGGGGAGAGGAAATCGAAAGTAGGTCTTAATCAGTGTTGCAATTGTATTGTTTTAATATAAAATTGTATTGTCTATATACACACACGATTACAAACTAGCGGTTCCAAAATGGCTTACTGGTCGATTTGACTCCCACCATTATCTTCAACGATGGATTATGCTATAAATGCCCTACCTAATGTCTTGTTATTTAAGGACTTCTTTTTTAATGCCTTCATAAAAAAAGGTAGGTTTAATAAACATAAGTACATAAATATGTGTGTGTGTGTGTGTGTGTGTGTGTGTGTTTATTTCTGTACGTATGTATAGAATTTACTAGAATTATGTAAGGTGAAGCTTCACTTTAGCATTCTAAAAGAATACAATGCAAAAGAGGTCAAGCCATGTGAGGATAAAAAATGAAAGGTGAAATAAAAAGATCCACTTTATATTAGAAAATTTAAATAACATTTAAGGTAAGTCTCAATCAAGTCATTTTTTTATTTTCTTCGAGTCGGTAACCACTACTCGCAAATGGCTTATATATTATGAAGAGGCCCCAATACTGAGGTAAATGGTGCACATTGCACATCAGTAGTTTGAAACAAATTTTTTTTTTAAAAAAAACGACACATTAAAAATCAAAACAAAAGAATATTTTAATGCTTTCAAATAAGCATAGAAAATATTTAAACAATTTAGTGAAGTGAATTTTTTTTGAAATCCTCAAATGAGAGATCGTTTATCAATACCTCAGTGTTTGTGTTTGAGAAAGGTGTGTCTAAGCTTAGGCTTAAGCCGATTGAAAATCGAGATTAGCCGGTTGCAAAGGATGGTAAAGTGGGAAAACCCCAATAAAATATACTAGAAAATAGTTCGAATATTTTGCAAATTTGAATTTCTACTAGTATTTTCAGTTTGTATTTGTATAAGGAGGAAACTTGCCGCTTAGACAAAAAGACTTTCTCAAACACTCCATCATAAGATCAAACTCTTATGAATATTTTGTCTAATGTTTTGATTTTTAAAGTCATTTTCAAGCATACAGACAAAGTAAATGCTACCTTGGGGAATAGCATTCTATTCCAAAGTTTTAGCTTTCTATTCACAAGACTTTTGAATCCCTTAGGGACACTTGTCTCTCAAAGAAGGTGTAGGGACACTTGTCTCTCAAAGAAGGTGTAGGGACACTGAAGGGACAACAAAGTTATTTTACAAAGACCCTTGCTATGTGGCGCTCATCCATCCAAAGAATCCAATAACCTCGGTGTTGCAACAACCTTGCACAATGAACCCTATGGGCTTCCACAGGCCAAAAAGACGTAAGTGAGCTCCAACCTCCAAGTAGCCATGGCATCTCTTTTGTTACCTTGGTTCGACACCATACTATAGCCCAACAAATTATAGCCATTTTCTCTAAACTCTTGAGTTCAACTCTCGACTCTCCCCCTCTTCTGTCATCTTGGTCTTCTAGCCCAAGGAACTTCTCTCTCTCTCTCTCTCTCTCTCTCTCTCTCTCTCTCTCTCTCTCTATGTGATGCATGGTGTGCACCACATATTTGAGTCTGTAGAATGTCAAACAATGAATTTCTTGAATCCTCCCTCCCCCCCAATTTCGTAGCTCCCCCCCTTGGTTCAACATGACAAAGCTATGAGCTCTCTCTCTCTCTCTCTCTCTCTCTCTCTCTCTCTCTCTCTCTCTCTCTCTCTCTCAAAATCCATACAGGCAAGGAAGGCAAGCAAGAGTAGAGATAAAGGAGTTAAATGTAAGATTTCCATCGATATCATCAACAACTATTGGCATGCCTTGTGAAATATTCACTTGTTTGACTTGTGTTATTAAGAGGAGTCTACGTAGATGTTTGGTTTGCTTTGAGAAGGAAAAAGAGCCACCGAGCACGTGGAGGAAAAAGAGGTGCCAACAAGGGAGATTTTTTTTTTGCTTTGTCAAATGTGGATAGGATTGTAAGTGCAAGGTTAGTGAAGAAGCAGCAAATTGAAACCAAAACCCCCTGAAGTGTGTGCACCCTTAGTGATTTAGAAGGCGTCTATGTGTCCACTGCCACCGTCAAGGTGCTTGCAAGAAGTGTGCTCCCTCTCTCTCTCTCTCTCTCTCTCTCTCTCTCTCTCTCTCTCTCTCTCTCTCTCTCTCTCTCTCTCTCTCTCTCTGAGGATCATGCTTCAAGGCAACGATATGTGTAGGCCTCTATTTCTCTCTATTAGGCTCGCATTGTAGGAAAGCAATGTGCGCATGCCTCTTCTTCTCTCTGTGATGAATGCGCAAACTCTGGGTGAGTCTGTCTCCAGCTTGGACACAACAGGAGGCTTTGCACAGTGAGGGAAGGGGAATAGGGTCACACATGGAGCGTTGACCTGGTGTGCAGAGGCGGGGGTAGATCTATACGAGCTCTTTTCCTTCAACATGGCTATATTTCCTTGGCATCTTAGTGAGAAATAAATTGAGTTTGCAAAATTTGGGGGCACAATTTATTCCATAAGGCTTTAGTAGTAGCTTCACTAATAATAGTGAATTATTAGTGAAATACAATGATTCTACGAGGTGTAAATGAACAATTGATTTAGCTTTGGCATCAAGCACTTTCCATTGTGCATCCATGTAGCCATCTCCCTCTTGGCATTCAAATAGTGTCTCCAACTCACCTTTCTAGATTTGAATCTGCTCTTCCCATATGGAAAATTTTGTGCCATGGAACTTCTGAATGTTATAGATGTATTTCTCAAAAGAAGAGGCTATAACTGCAAGGGGTGAACACTATGTCGAGAAGACCAAATTTATTGCAAAAATCCTAGGAAAATTTTGTCAAAGTTTTCCTTGTAATTGCAAAAAAAACAAACTAAAAATGAAAGAAATGATCTCAAAATCAAAGAATAACGCATAAAGAGTATGACTGACTTAGCTGTATGCAAAAATTGATCACCTAATTGACCCAAATAGACCGCCATCATAGCATCAAAAGATAATGCATAAAGAGTGGATTGGCTTAGTTGTGTGCATAAACTAATCAACTAACTAACCCAAATAGACTGCCAACATAGCGTCAAAAGCACCTAGTCCTATCTATATATAACCTATGGCGAGGCCTTGAAAAAGGGGTGCTCCAAAAAACTTTTATAAAGCAAAGGGATTTCAATATTTGAGAATACCCTAGCTTGATAAAACCTCGCCATTACCCTCCAACCGCTCAAGAGCTAAAGCTAAGCAATGACCATCTTCTCAACCGACTCATAAATGGCTAGGACTTTCATAAGTGCCAAAGAATGGATCCACAAAAGTGTACTATGGCAATAACCACAACACAATGTACATCAATGTATAATCACTGTTAATGATAGCAAGAAACTACGCACAAGTAACCGCCAAATAATGTAAGCAAAAATGTCTGATCCCTGTGGGGATGTTGCTCTCAAGAGAGCTCACAACACTCAAAAGTGCCCTACTATACACATAAACCAAGATGCATACTCCCACCGAAAAACATAAATTGATGCAAGACCTCACCAAAGTGGATGTGGAAACCTGCACCTGTATCAATACTTGTAAAGCCTATAACATGAAGCCGACTATGGCTATAATAAACTAGAGACTCAATCTTTCATAGATAACCACACATGGTATACATATGGACAAAGAATGCATATGGCTAATTAAAACATCTCAAAAAAAAGCAGAGAATCCACTAAAGGCCTATGAAAGTACAAAAATATATGAACAAAGTAAAAGGATGCTCCCAACCTTTTAACCTATTGTTTATGTTGAATCCATGTCCGATCCTCCCAGAAGAACCACCTATACATGTGTATTGGGAAGAACTAACTCCACTTGTGTTTCAATACTAAAAGGCTCCTCTGCAACCGAGTTTGAACCCTTTAGCCAAGACTTTCTCTTTATGCGTGTCCAAGATCCTCTCTCTCTCTCTCTCTCTCTCTCTCTCTCTCTCTCTCTCTCTCTCTCTCTCTCTCTCTCTCTCTAAGTGTGTACCTGATCAAGTGATGTATAGACTCGTTCGAGCTCCAAAATAGCTATGAAAAAATTGTCTTCTTATGTGTTGCTCAAATGGAGATTTTCAGGGAAGAAATGACTTTGAAAGGGGGGTAAAACCATAAGACACCCGATGGAAAGAGTCCCATGATGATGAGCATGTTGTCATCGCAATCAAAACCAAGATTTGCCTTGAAAGTGCATGCATGGATGTGAACGTGGATGAACAGCTCTTAAACTCACCTACACTCTACTCCTTATTGCTTGCTATGTGAGCTCTTCACCTACTACACTCTCTGCACAATAGATTACTATTTCAATTATCTATCTGTGTACTTCACCCAAGGTTGCAAGCCTTGGCTATGATTGGAGAGGGAGGTCACCTTTGTGCGAAGAGGAAGAGGAGTACACAGTGTAGGTGGACTCTATAGTAGTGAGATAACGCTCACTAACTCCTTATTTATATTTCATATAAAATAAGGTTAGCTGTGAGTTAGTATGGATGTGTCCGGTTAGCCATATTGGCCATTACCGTAACAACATGGGTGGATTGACGCACTCTTATGGGGGGGGAGTAGTGTTTGCCCCGATTGTGTGTTGCTTTATGTTTCTCTTGACCTTTCATCTCCTCTCTTGCATATGTGCATACTCTGGTCTAGGAGATGAACATGACTACACTCTTTTGCTTTCCATTTCTCTCCCTTGTGCGCCTAGAAGGACTTGCCCTTGTCCTCTTTCTTGCCATTTTCATGCTTTTCCTTCTTCTTCTCTCCTTCCACTTATAGAAATTTTTTTTGATGTGATTCTTTATCTTACAATGAAAGCATTCCGCCTAAACTAATTTCTCCCCTGATCACATCATAGAGGGTGACACCTTGATTTCCTTTTCCATGGGATTTAATGCACTCACAAAACTTCAACCTAAACTAATTTCTCCCCCGATCAACACTAAGGGCGGGAACTTGCTTGACTTAGTTCACAGACTTCCATTTAATCTCTTTAGGAACCAAGTTTACAACTACATCATCAAAATTTAGGATACCATTAACAGATGTATAATTCTTGCTAGATGTAACATATCTATCCCATGACGAATGTAATGAGTTTAACATACATGTAGGTTTTACTTCCTCATCCAAGTTCAAATTTTCAATGTGTTGTGTTAAACTAGCTGAATTGATCTTAATGTCATTCAAGTCAGTGATGCCTTCCTTCAATTTCAAACCAAAGAGCCTTTTTAGGAATTTTAGCAGCATTTTCCTTCTCATAAGTTCTCCACAATTTTGTCCATAAGGACACAATCATCTTCTCATTTATCACTCTAAAATAAATAGATTCAGGTACATGTAGTTTAATAGTAGACTTTGCAAATGCATCTAGCTCAAGACAATTCTTGTCAGACATGGTAGTGGGCTTAGATGACAAGCCAAACAACAACTACGTCTTTTGGACAATAACATCTTTTCACAAAGAAAATTTGCTACCATCGGACTTACATGTATTGTGAACCCCTTCATTAACTCAAAAGATGCCATATTTAAGCATGACACTATGGAGAAATCATGAAAAAAAAAGGAAGATGGAAAATATCTCAACCAAAAACTACTAGAGCAAATGCATAAACCAATAGTCAAAAATATGGCAAGAAAATATGGCAAAAATTTGGTAGAGTTTTGGCACGTAACAAACCCTCTGTCACTTTATAGCTCAACCAATAAACTCTTCAGACATGTTAGGATATCCCTTTGAGCTCTCTAGTTTAGCCTCCAATCCTGACTTGCCCAAAAATATGTAATAGAAAGATTGACACCAATGAAATAAACTATGAGGCTTGTCTAGAAGTGAGGTAACATTCACTATAACCATGCAAAAAGCCCCTATATGAAGCTAGCACTGCTCCACTCAGTGCCCATAGGGTCGGCACATCATGAACTTTTATAATAGCCAATTAGGAAGGTGAAATGTATTTAGACTATCGATAAAAGTTGTGTTTAACTTCAATGAAACAAAGGAATAAGAAATTTAATCTGATTAGAGTTCTAATAACACCATTGCTCAATCAAATATGAGCATAAGTGTAGGTGAATAATAATATTACAATTCTCAAAGGAGACTACGCTCTCTAACTGCTACAAGGTGTCCTGCATGCATTGTTATTCTCTTGTGATACCGCTACGACAACTACGCAAGAGAGGGTTTGGTTTATAGCTCACCACCGAACCATGAGAGAATGACTTGCCATCATCCCCAAAACTCTACTTATATTTTGGCTTGCCTGTTCACATTGGTCTAGTCACTCGGGCACTTCGAATGGGAGGTATCCCCATGAACCTCAATGTTTGGACTCAATGGTCAACCTGGTGATAACCCTTATATGATACCTGACATTAACCCCCCCCCCCCCCCCCCCCCCAAATAAAGATTTTTCTACCTCAAAAACAACATGGAAATGCTTTGGAAATCGCATTGCAACATTCCCAAGTAGTTGCTGCCTCTTCTAAGTTTGTCCATTCAATTAGTACCTCCTGGTACACTCTATGATGCGTATTCCTCTTCTAAATTTGTCCATTCAATTAGTACCTGTTTTGGTACACTCTATGATGCATCTATCTATCTCAATACCCTAAAATCCTTTTCAATTCATGTGGTACCTTTGGTGGCTCTATCAAGTCGACCAAAACCTATGGAGAAACTATGTTCTCCAAACCGTGAATTTATTTCTTCATTTTACTGACATGGAAGACAGGGTGAACTAGAGAACTCTTCGGTAACTTAAGTTTATATGCTACATCCCCAATCGTTTCAAGAATATTAAAGGGACCACAATATCCAGGAGAAAGTTTCACACTTTCTTGTTTTCATGGTTTTTGACTTTGCAGGAACCTTTAGGAATACAAAGTCACTATCAAAGATAACCTTTCTTCATCGTTTAGCATATGTCCATATATCTTGTAGAGATGTTTAATAAAGAGTTTTGCCAAGTCTGGCATTTTAACCATTTTCTTCGTGGCAATAAACTTTGCCATTTTGGTTAACTTTTCCACTACCACCCACACTGAGTCGTTCCCTCGACTAGTCTTGGGTAAATGGGTAATGAAATACATGGAAATGCTTTCCTATTTTCCTTGAGGAATCTCCAAGGATGGAGTAGCCCCCCAACATTGAGATGTTCATGCTTATTGACCTGACCCTTATTGCATTTTAGCACATAAGTCTGGACATCCTTAAACAAACTAGGCCAACAAAATTGTCTTTTAACTAGTGCATAGGTCCTCTGAATCCCGAGATGACTGGCACTTGGACTATTGTGACTTTCTTAAGAATGCGAACCAGAATGTCACCAATAGTTGGCATGTACACTCTACCTTAATAGAATAAGTACCCATCGTCGATGGAGTAGTTAGCATACTTCTCTCGCCGACGAAGTTTTTCACCCCCCTTTGAAGTCGAAGTTGTCAAAGGTGATGAAGGGTCTACATCAAAGCTCTCCGACCCCAAAGTATACCCAAAAGTCTTGCTTAGTCTCTCCGTACTAACTCTTCCTTCCCTACTCGTCACACCTACGATGTCTCTCCGGACGAGCACTACGTGTTGACGAGGGAGGTGGTCATGTTTGTGAGGTAGTGCGATCATGTACAATGCACTAGACCTCTATAAAGGATTGACCGTGCTCACAAAAGCCACATAGTGACTCCAAGAATTCATTCTTGAAAATTGCAAAGCTTAATTCATTACTTTCCAGTATGCGACTCAGTGCATCTACCACTACATTTTATATACCTCTCTAGTAACATATTTGAAGGTCAAACTCATGTAGGATCTCCACCCATCAAGCTTTTCTACCCTTCAATTCATTTTGATGTGAAATCCATTTCAAACTTTCATTGTCTTTCCGAACCTCAAAACATGGCACCATATAAATAGTGTCTCCACTTTTTAAGTGCATATACTATAGTTAGTAACTCTTGCTCATAGGCCTATTGGAATTAGGGTTGCAGAAAAACACACAGCTTTGAGAAGAAAACGAAGCTCAAGGCACACAATAGAGAGTGTATTACTTAGTGTGCAATGGAAAGATAAATAGCCCTAGAGTGATGGGCGTATATATAATGCATGTGGGAAAAAACCTCCTAAAGAGGGAAAAAATACCTCGGTGGTCCTAGTGTTTCACTACCACATGTATATGGTAACAAATCCCCCCTGGGATTGATGTGGTGAACGAGGGCTAGCACGAAGAGTAAAGGGAAGTGCCATGCCTTGAGGACAGGATCAGTCCACAAAGGGAAGCAATCCCAAAGCTTTGCGGAAAGCTTCGAACTTCTCACGAGACAATGCCTTTGTGATGAAAAGATCTGCAATGTTATCTTGTGTCGGCACATTAGCCAAGCTGACCTCTCTTGCTGAGAGCATCTCCCTCACATAGTGGTAATGCACCTCAATGTGCTTTGTGCGGGCATGAAAAACTAGGTTCCTCACAACTACCAATGTGATCCGACTGTCAGTGTAGATGATGTTGGCAATGTCTTGTTTAACACCTAAATCATCCATAAGGCGTCTCAGCCATACACACTCAACCGTAGCTGTGAAGAGGCCCTGTACTCAACCTCACAACTGGAAGTGGCCACATTAGGTTGCTTCTTGCTCAACCATGAAATACATGAACTGCCAAGCATGAAACAAAAACCACTTGTGGACACTCGCGTGTCATAACAACCAGCCCAATCTAAGTTCGAAAAAGCATGTAAATCTGGCAGCAATGAGCCCCCCTTGGGATAAAACAATCCAAGATGCAAAGTGCCACTCAAGTAGAAAAAAATCCTCTTGACTACCTCCCAATGCTTAGACCCTGGGCTATGCATAAATCTGCTGACCTGTGAGACTGCAAACTGAATATCCGGCCTCATGTTGCATACATAGATGAGACAGCCAACAACAGTTTGGTAAAGAGTGACAACACAGTCACCAGCATCATGTAGGACTCAACTTCAAACCTGTTTCCATGGGAGTGGTAATAGGTTTGCAATCCTCGAGTCCAAACTTACATAGCAATGTCTCTATGTAACTTTTTTGAAACAAGGCAATACCACTATCACACTGCTTAAAATGTATGCCCAAGTAATGATGCAACATCCCCAAATCTTTTATCTTAAAAGTAGCATTCAATCAGCCTTAAATTCAGCAATATGTGCCTCATTGGGACCGGTGATCTACAAATCATCCACATAACAAACAACAATGAGAAGTACATCGCCCTCACGCTTGACATACAATGTGCTTTCTGTTGGACTGTTACCAAAGCGTCGTTTGACCAAATGAGTGTCAACTTTCTCATACCAAGCATGGGAGATTGCTTCAACCCATACAAAGCCTTCTTACATATGCACACTTTGTCCTCTTGTCTTTTCTTGACAGAATCGCGAGGCTACGTTACATAGACTTCCTCAAAAATGTTACCATTCAAGAAAATAGTAACAATATCGGATTGATGTACATCCCAACCAACATGAGCTGCCAATGCACATTGAAAATGAACAGTAGTCATACGACAAGTGGGAGCAAAAGTTTCTTCATAATCTATGCCTTTCTGCTACATATAGCTTTTTGCAACAAGTCGAGCCTTATGGCGATCAACCTCACCATCCGGCTTGCGTTTCAACTTGTAAACCCACGTTGTACCAATGGCCTTTTTACCAAGAGGCAAATCAAAGTCCATGTGTCATTTTCTATAAGTGCATCATATTGTGATTGCATGGTAACCATCCAATTTTTTGAATTTTGTGCTTCATTAAAAGATAGGGGTTCCTCTATATCACAAAAGCTGGACGCAGCCAAAGCATAACAATCTGATGCATAAGAGGCATGGCAAGAACGTGAACGAGTACAACTAGACAAAGGTGCATCCAATTTACTGTCATGCAAAGTGTGCACCAGCCATCTTGCCATACCTCTAGTCTGCTCATTTTCAGCCCTTTCCTCATCAAGTACATCATGTACATCTGCATCAGTAATAGGTTGATCTTTAACATTTTTAGAAACTCCCATAGGCTATACATTTGCCTCATTTGAATTTACGTTTGAACTTCCACCACTGAAAAGAGGCAATAAATTGTCATAAATGTCCTCTGAGCTTACATTACTATCTCTAGTACATGACAACAAAGGCTGAATAGAATCTTCCACAAACACAACATCATGTGAGACTAAAATAATCTTTGTTTGCGGATGGTACAACCTGTAACCTTTTCTTTCAGCACTATAACCAACAAAAACACATTTGATAGCTGCATGATCCAATATTTTGTGTTACGCTTGTGGCACCAAACCATAAGCCAAATAGCCAAAAACACGTATGTGCTCAATAGATGGATTTGTATCATGCCATGCTTCATATGGAGTCATAGACTGCAACACTTTCATAGGACACTTGTTGAGTACATAAGTGGCACACATGACAGCCTCGAGCCAAAAGGAATGTGGTAAAGCTTGACTCTTGACCATACATCATGCCATTCTTGTAAGAGACCTGTTTTCCTCTCAACAACACCATTTTGTTGAGGCATATACGGCACTGTACATTGGTGTTTTATTCCATGACTAGCTAGAAATGCATTAAATTCATGAGACATATACTCCTCCCCTCGATCGGACATTTTCAGCCATGGCAAGAAATTTCTTGAAGCACATAAACACTTTGGACTTAGCTTTTAACGGTTATACCCATGCATGCATGGAGTAGTCATCAATGAAAGTCACAAAGTACAAGGACGGAGTTTGCATAGGCCCATAAACATCACTATGCACAAGTTGCAATCTGCATGTAGCATGAACTGACCCATCCTTTGGAAACTTAGCACACTGCATTTTACCCAAAATACAACCTTCACAAACATGTTTGACAGGTGCTTCAAGAGGCGGCCAAGAAGCAACCATATCAGATTTTTGCAAACGCAAAAAATTGGCAAAATTCAGATGCCCATAACATGTATGCCACAATTTTGCATCTAAAACAGCCCTTGAATCTGCAATTGCATTTGCAAAATTTTGTCCACACTTGTCATACAAAGTGAGCTTATACAGCCCACGACACAAAAGGGCAGATGCAATAATTTCATCACCAAAACTGAGATCATGAATTGTACATCTATCATCGACAAATTTGACTACAAGACCAAGTCTAGCAAGTGCAGATACAGACAAAAGGTTCTTTTTTATCCCAGGTACATACAAGGCATCAACAAGTGTAAAAGAACTACCACTTGCAACAATAAGCACAATCTTTCCAACTCCTTGAACACGATAAGAGGCATTGTTAACACAAGTCACCATATTCCCATAAGGGATAGACTCAATAGAGGTAAACAATTCATGATGTGAGGTAAGGTGCTTTGTAGAATCACTGTCAAAATACCACACGTGTGAATCTGCAACAACTGACATAAATGCATCATGGACAATAGGATTAGAATAATAGGATCAGAAGTGCACTCTGCACTAAATGCCCATTTTGCATTAACATCAGCATCACAATCTACTTTGACAAAAGACTCTACAATCACTGAACACGTGTTGGACCCTGTAGTGGATCCAACCTCTTTCTTCTTAGCCGCTTTTGCCTTCAATTTCAGACAGTGCTTGATCAAGTAATCATTAGCTTTACAAAATGGCAACGCATCTTCTTTTTTCCCTTATCACCAAAATTTCCAGACAAACTACTGCGAGCAGAAGCATTAGGAACAAAAGTTTTGCCACTTGCAACAGAATCATAAGAAGTGGTTACATTGATGTTCCCACCTTTTCTTTGAGCTGCAATAAAAGCGTGTTCAACTGCATGTTTCCTAGTCCTGTTTTTTCTGGAAAGTGACTCTTGCAACAACAATGTGCATAATGCATCAAACTTGACAACTTCAGGATTTCCTTGGGTCACAAGTCTCCAAGTACTAGCAAAAGTCTGGTAAGCATCTAGCAAAGCATGAAGAATAGTTTGCACAAGTGAACTGTCAGAAATGACTTTTCTTGCAGAAATTAGTTGCTCATTAACACCCTTAACACCAGCAAGGAAAAGTTTCCATTTTATCTTCCTAATGCATAATCTTCGATTCTAGCTCTTTACGCAGCAAAGCAATTTTAGCTTCATTTCGGCTTGCTTAAAGACCTGTTAGAATATCCCAAGCCTATTTTGCAGATTTTGTTGAACAGATGTGAGGAGTGAGAGTGCGCTTCATAGACAATGCAATCAATGCATGAGCCTACACATCTCTTACATCCCAACGAGCCTTCTCGACCGTACGCAAAACAGCTCTGACAACATCAACCCTGGCAGCAAAACCTGGAGCATCCTCAACATCACCTGCATCCACAGTACCAGGACGTACATCAATGCGCTACACAATGTTCCAAACTCCCTTTGATACAAGTACATGTTACATCATGTAAGCCCATACAGGGTAATTGTACCCATCCAATCTGTCCTCCAGCAGCAAACATCTTGAACACATCTGTGTTGTCAATGATGGAAAATGTATGCACCTGATTTGAGAACTTTCTGAAAGAAGGAGAAACTGAGTGAGACCACTACGTGCTATATAGCACAACCCGCAGTAGATTGTATGGGACCTGTTATGGAGCAATTGGCACGGACATAAATTCTACACAAAATGACAAAATTGCATGTGCAGGCCTTGCTGTAGTGGAAGCGAAGGTCATAATGAGCCCAAAATGAAATTTTTATGCTCGCCAAAGCTCATTGAAACCAGAGACAACGAGAAAGGGTGTTTTGGTGATGACGCTGGTGACTAAGCCCGGGAGGATGTGACCTGCTCTGATACCAATTGTTGGAATTAGGGTTGCAGGAAAACACACACAGCTTGGAGAAGACAAAGGAATCTCAAGGCACACAATAGAGGGTTTATTACTTAGTGTGCAATGGAAAGATAGATAGCTCTAGAGTGATTGGGTGTATATACAACGCACGGGGGAAATAATATCCTAAAGAGGGAAAAAATGCCTCGGCGGTCCTAGTGTGTTTACACACATCACTACCACATGTATATGGTAACAAGGCCAAGTAGTTACGTTGGGCACGATTTCACTTTTTGCTTTCGAATGCAATCAGGCGTCCCCTTTACATAAGCACACCTCCAATGGCCTCATTACTTGCATCTGTCTCCAAGACAAACACCTTATTCAGATCCACTATAGTCAATATAGGTGTAGTTGTTATAGCCACCTTAAGTTTTTCAAAGCTTTTCTATTGGGCCTCCCCCCAACTTATATTCTTCCTTTTTTACCTCAACTGTTCTGTCAATGGGACTGCGATCTTCACGTAGTCCTTTACATATTGTCTATAAAAGCCCGATATACAAGAAACATCTGTTGTTCTTTGAGAATTTTTGGTGTTGACCACCTGAGAATAGCTTCTAATTTCTCAGGTTCCATCCGCGTTCCCTTTGCGGATATAATGTGCCCAAGATAATGAATCTCGATCTCAAAGAAATCACATTTGCTTTCCTTCACAAATTATTTATGTTTTCTCAATAGTTTGAACACTCCATCAACATCATGAATGTCGTTGGTGCATTGGTTAACCCAAATGGCATAACTAAGAACTCAAAATGCCCAAAACGGATCCCAAATGTTGTCTTTGCAACATCTTCTAGTTTAATCCTGACCTGATGATAGCCAGATCTCTGGTCAATTTTGGAAAAATAATTTGATCCAAAAAGTTGATCAAACAACTCATCCATATACAGCATTGAGTATTTGTTCTTAATCGTTATCTGATTAAGAGCTCTACAATCTACACACATTTGCATAGATCTATATTTCTTCTTTACTAAAAGAATAGGCAATGCCCACAAACTCGAACTAGGCCACCCTTGAATTTCCAAGTCATGAATATGGATCGGGCAGATGTGGCCCTTAGTCAAGAGTGGTCATCATTAAAACGTAGCTATGAGCAGAATAATTTGATGTTCAAATCCAATGGCATGCATGTGTTGCTGTTGGGGAAGAAGGATGTTCCTTTTTGGCCACTTATTTGTACAACCGAGCTTATTAAGCTCTCTTCTCAAGATGAAATAGAAGAACTCTTTTTGTGTTACTCATTGTGTCATTTTTTGTCAAATGTTGACAATTTGTAAATGACAATTCTTGAACGCCGCATTCTTCTCTCTTCTTTGGCTACTTCTCTCACACCAAAACAACCTAATATTGCCAATAAGTTTAAATCTTTATTAATGGAACACAAAGATGTTTCCACCAGGGTTATTTCTGACACATGCTATGCAACATGGCATAGACGTGGTTACAGGCGATAACCCCGTAAGTAAACCTCCCTGCCCATAACCCCTTATAGGCAGTTACACCGTAAGTAAACCACTCTACAGAATGATTCATTCTGAGGCTATTGAGGTGGAACTTTAGGTTGCTAACTATCTCAATAGAGGGTCCATACAACCCAGTTCTTCACCATGGGTCTCTCCCATCTTGTTGGTGAAAAAAAAGGACGGTAGGATGTGCATGTGGATAGATTACCGTGGCCTGAACGTGGTTACTATTACAAACGAGTATCCGCTACCGTGAGTGGATGAGTTATTTGATAAGATCATCCATGCTCATATCTTCACAAAGATAGACTTGCGATCAGGGTATCGTCAAGTACGCATTAGGCTTGTTGATTTACCCAAAACTGCATTTTGAACAAGGTTTGGACACTATGAGTTTTTGGTTATACCCTTTGGGTTGACCAATGCGCTAGCTACTTTCATTACGCTTATGGACACTGTCTTGAAACCATATTTGGTCAAGCTTGTTATCGTTGTCCTCAATGACATTCTAGTGTATAGTGCCTTTGATGAAGAGGATTTACCACATCTGAAGCAGGTGTTTGAGTTGCTACAGCAAAACAGTTATATGCCAAGGAATCCAAGTGTGATTTTCTAAAGGAGGAAATTCACTATGTGGAGCATGTAAATTTACATGTCGAGAACCATATGGGAAAATCCAAAGTGGATGCCATTAAGAGATGGACTTCTCCAAAAAATATGGAAGACATGCAGATTTTCTTGAGAATTGCAAGTTTTTACCTACGGTTTAATAAAAACTATGCTCGTATTTCCGTTTTGATGATGGACCAATTGAAATCCAAGGAAAAATCTTTCACTGGGGAGGAACTCAACAACAAATTTTCAATTCTCTCAAAGACGCACTAGCTACAAGTCCTATTTTAGCTATTGTGGACCCTATGAAACCATTTGTGTTAGAAATGGATGCTAGTAATCATACAATTGGAGCAGTCCTTCTGTAGGAAAGAATGCCAATAGCATTTGAAAGTAAGAAGCTCTATGCAATAGTGTTTGCTTTGAAAATGTGGCGACTTTATTTGTATAAGGCTCAATTTGAGATTATGTTTGACTATGAAAGCATAAAATGGTTTACAGGACAAACCGAATTGAAGGGTTGAAAGGCCAGGTGGGCTGAGATTCTTTAGGAGTACGATGCAAAGCTTCGGTATTGTAACGAACAATACAATGTGGTAGCTAATGCTCTTAGCCGTATGCTTGCGATAAACTCTCTTCTCTTCACAGAGCTTCAAAGTGATTTTTTGGAATCTCTAAAGGGAAAATATGAGCATGATGACAAGGTGTGGAGCCATGTGAAAATGAGGGATCCTTCTCACTTCAATGTTGGTAGTGTGTCTTTTAACCTTTACACCCAATTCTCCTCTTTCGAGTGATGAGCTCCAGAGATGGAAGAATTTTTCCATAGATGAGGGGTACTTACTCCACAAGGGGATGCAACCATTTCGTGCCAAATTCTTTAGGAATGTTGTGACGGTCCTAATGCAGGACACCCAAATATAAAGAAAACTTATGCACTCGTATGATGACTATTTTATTGGCCAGGTTTACACGGGTATGTTCAAGACTATGTCTTGCATTGTCAAAAATGTCAAGTGAATAAAGCGGAGTGCTTGAAAGCATGAGGTCTCTTGCATCCATTGGTAATTCATAATGGTCAATAGAAAAGTATCTCTATGGATTTCGTTGTGGGTTTACCAACCATTGTATAAGGTCGTGACTCAGTATGAATGGTCGTAGATCGGTCGACTAAAATTTGCAAGTTTATTTTAATCACGTCCACAGTTAAAACTCTAGAGATAGCTAAGTTATTTTTTGAGAATCTGTACCGGCTATATGGGTTGCCCAACAATAGTGTGAGTGATCATGATCCCAAGTTTAACAATCATTTTTGGAGGGCTGTGTTTAAACGGTTGGGTACACAACTCAACATTAGTACTGCAGATCATCCTGAAATGGATGGTCAGACTAAACGTGCAACATACGTTAGCAAAAAAGCAATCAGATTGGGAAGATTATCTTCCTATTCTCAAGTTTGTTTACAATAGTGCCAAGCATGTGACAACTGGTTTTAGGTATGCAATGGAAAGATAGATAGCCCTAGAGTGATGGACGTATATACAATGCACATGGAAAAAAACCTCCTAAAGAGGGAAAAAATGCCCCGACAGTCCTAGTGTGTTCACACACATCACTACCACATGTATATGGTAACAAATCCCCCCCTGGGAGTGATGCGGTGAACGAGGGCTGGCTGAAGACTAAAGGGAAGTGCCATGCCCTGAGGACATGATCAGTCCACAAAGGGGAGCAAGCCCAAAGCTTTGCGGAAAGCTTCGAACTTCTCACGAGACAATGCCTTTGTAAAACAATTTGCAAGGTTGTCCTATGTTGGCACCACATAAGCCAAGTTGATCTCTCCTCCTGAGAGCATCTCCCTGACATAGTGGTAATGCACCTCAATGTGCTTTGTGTGAGCATGAAAAATTGGGTTCCTCGCAACAACTGCCAATGCGCTCTAACTGTTGGTGTAGATGATGTTGGCAATGTCTTGTCCAACAGCCAAATCAACCATAAGGCGTCTGAGCCATGCACACTCAACCATAGCTGTGAAGACAGCCCTATACTACTCAGCCTCACAACTGGAAGTGGCCACAGTAGGTTGCTTCTTGCTCAACCATAAAATACATGAACTACCAATCATGAAACAAAAACCACTTGTGGACCCTCGCGTTTCATAACAACTAGCCCAATCTCAATCCGAAAAAGCATGTAAATCTGGCGGCAATGATCCCCCTTGGGATAAAACAAGTCAAGATGCAAAGTGCCACTCAAGTAGCAAAAATCCTCTTGACTGCCTGCCAATGCTTAGACCCTGGGCTATGCATAAATCTTCTGACTTGTGAGATTGCAAACTGAATATCCGGCCTTGTGCTGCATACATAAATGAGGCAGCCAACAACGATTTGGTAAACAGTGACATCAACACTATCACCAACATCATGTAGACTTAACTTCAAACCTATTTCCATGGGAGTGGCAATAGGTTTGCAATCCTCAAGTCCAAAATTACATAGCAATGTCTCTATGTAACTTTTCTGACACAAGGCAATACCACTATCACACTACTTAAACTGTATGCCCAAGTAATGATGCAACAACCCCAAATCTTTCATCTTGAAAGTAGCATTCAAGTCAGCCTTAAATTCAGCAATATGTACCTCATGGGGACCAGTGATCAAAAAATCATCCACATAAAGAACAACAATGAGAAGTACATCGCCCTCACGCTTGACATACAACGTGCTTTTTGTTGGATTGGTACGAAGGCCTCGTTTGACCAAATGAGTGTCAACTTTCTCATACCAAGCTTGAGGAGATTGCTTCAACCCATACAAAGCCTTCTTACATTTGCACACTTTGTCCTCTTGTCCTTTCTTGACAGAACCACGAGGCTGCGTTACATAGATTTCCTAAAAAATGTCACCATTCAAGAAAGCGGTAACAATATCGGATCGATGTACATCCCAACCAAAATGAGCTGCCAATGCACATAGAAAACGAACAGTAGACATATGACAAGTGGGAACAAAACTTTCTTCATAATCTATGCCTTTCTATTACGCATAGCTTTTTGCAACAAGTCGAGCCTTATGGCGATCAACCTCACCATCCGGCTTGCATTGCAACTTGTAAACCCACTTTGTACCAATGGCCTTTTTGCCATGAGGAAAATCACATAAATTTCCATGTGTCATTTTCTATAAGTGCATCATATTTTGATTGCATGGCAGCCATCCAATTTTTTGAATTTTGTGCTTCATCAAAAGATAGGGGTTCCTCTATATCACATAAGCTAGACACAGTCAAAGCATAACAATCTGATGCATAAGAGGCATGGCAAGAACCCGAACGAGTACGACTAGACAAAGGTGCATCCAATTTACTGTCACGCAAAGTGTGCACCAGCCATCTTGGCATACCTATAGCCTGCTCATTTTCAGCCCTTTCCTCATCAAGTACATCTGCATCATTAATAGGCTGATCTATAACATTTTCAGAAACCCCCATAGGCTGTACATTTGTCTCATTTGAATTTACATTCGAACTTCCACCACTGAAAAGAGACAATAAATTGTCATAAATGTCTTCTAAGCTTACATTACTATCTCTAGTACATGACAACAAAGGCTGAACAGAATCTTCCACAAACACAACATCACGTGAGACTAAAATACGCTTTGTTTGCGGATGGTACAACATGTAACCTTTGCTTTCAGTACTATAGCCAACAAAAATACATTTGACAGCTTTATCATCCAATTTTCTACGCTATGCTTGTGGCACCAAACCATAAGCCAAATAGCCAAAAACACGCATGTGCTCAATAGATGGCTTTCTATCATGCCATGCTTCATATGGAGTCATAGACTGCAACGCTTTCGTAAGACACATGTTGAGTACGTAAGTGGCACACATGACAACCACGAGCCAAAATAAATGTGGTAAAGCTTGACTCTTGACCATACATTGTGCCATTTTCGTAGGAGACTTGTTTTTCCTCTCAGAAACCCCATTTTGCTGAGGCGTATACGGCACTCTACATTGGTGTTTTATCCCACAAGTAGCCAGAAATGCATTAAATTCATGAGACATATACTCCCCCCCTCGATCGGAATAGAGGGTGTCCATAGTACATTTCAAGACATTTTCAGCCATAGCAAGAAATTGCTTGAAGCACAACACTTCGGACTTAGATTTTAACGGATATACCCATGCATGCCTGGAGTAGTCATCAATGAAAGTCATGAATTACAAGTAATTTCCCAAGGACGGAGTTTGCATAGATCCACAAACATCACTATGCACAAGTTGCAATCTGCATGTAGCACGAACTGACCCATCCTTTGGAAACTTAGCACGCTGCATTTTACCCAAAATACAGCCTTCACAAACATGTTTGACAGGTGCTTCAAGAGGCGGCAAAGAAGCAACCATATATAGATTTCCGCAAACGCAGCAAACTCGCAAAATTCAGATTCCCAAAATGTGTATGCCACAGTTTTGCATCTAAAACAGTCCTTGAATCTGCAACTGCATTTGCAATTTTGTCCACACTTGTCATACAAAGTGAGCTTATAAAGACCACCACACAAAAGTCCAGATGCAACAATTTCATCACCAAAACTGAGATCATGAACTGTACATCTATCATCCACAAATTTGACTACAAGACCAAGTCTAGCAAGTGCAGATACTTACAAAAGGTTCTTTTTGATCCCAGGTATATACACTACATCAACAATTGTGAAAGAACTGCCATTTGCAGCAATAAGCACAATTTTTCCAACTCCTTGAACAAGTTAAGAGGCATTGTTGGCACAAGTCACCGTATTCCCATGAGGGACAGACTCAATAGAGGTAAACAATTCATGATGTGAGGTAACGTGCTTTGTAGCACCACTGTCAAAATACCACACATGTGAATCGGTAGCAATTGACATACATGTATCATGGACAATAGGATCATAAGTGCACTTTGCACTAAATGCCGATTCTGCATCAACATCAGCATCACAATCTCGTTTGACAGAAGACTCTACAATCGTTGCACTTGTATTGGATCCTGTAGTGGATCCAACTTCTTTCTCCTTAGCCTCTTTTGCCTTCAATTTCGGACAGTGCTTGATCAAGTGATCATTAGCTTTACACTAATGGCAACGCATCTTCTTTTTGCCCTTATCACGAGAATTGCCAGACGAAGTGCTGCCATCAGAAGCATTAGGAACATAAGTTTTGCCACTTGCAGCAGAACCATAAGAAGTGGTTACATTGTTGATCCCACCTTTTCTTTGAGCTGCAATAAAAGCCTAGTCAACTGCACACTGCCTAGTCCTGTTTTTCAAGAAAGTGACTCTTGCAGCAGCAATGTGCATAATGCATCAAACTTGACAACTTCAGGATTTCCTTGGGGAGTCTCCAAGTACTAGCAAAAGTCTGGTAAGAATCTGGCAAAGCATCAAGAATAGTCTGCACAAGTGAACTGTCAGAAATGACTTCTCTTGTAGAAATTAGTTGCTCATTAACATCCTTGACAACAGTAAAGAAAGTGTCCATTTCATCTTCCTCATGCACAATCTTCGATTCCAGCTTTTTACGCAGCAAAGCAATTTTAGCTTCATTGCGGCTTGCATAAAGACCTGCTAGAATATCCCAAGCCTGTTTTGCAGATTTTGTTGAACGGATGTGAGGAGTGATAGTGCACTTCACAGACAATGGAATCAATGCATGAGTGTGTGCATCTCTTACATCCTAGTGACCCTGCTCAGCCGTAGGCAAAACAACTCTGACAGCAGCAACCCTGGCAGCAAAACCTGGAGCATCCTCAGCATCGCCTGCATCCACAGTACCAGGACGTACATCAATGCCGTGCACAATGTTCCAAACTCCCTTTGATACAAGTACATGTTGCATCACGTTGTCAGGGGATATGTGTTCGCTACGTGAGCCGGGCAGGCGCCGGGCCTCTGGCTGTGGGAGGTGTGAAAGAGAGAGAACAAGAACAATAGATGCAACTGAATCTGGAAATCACCGTAATCATCAGTTAATTGATTAACGCTTGAGTACAATTTAATCTTTAGCCAAGGCAGGCTGTTAACAGCACCGTCACTTGGATCATCTGCTAATTAGGAGTTTAAGCTCCCGCTTTACAGTATTAGCCAAGCCGTTAACGACACCAGACTTAACAAAATGCTAATGTAATCTTTAACGGATGACGATGATGGAAATTCTCTTGTCGCTTTATCTGCTTCAAGTTCCATTAGATTCTGCAACTATCAAGTCAGTTCACTGCCTCAATCATCAAGCCTCGATTATTATCAATTATCCTCGCCTTTAGTCCTCCGACTCTCTTTTTCTTGAGTACATATTCTTGCCGAAATCTGCTTATCTGCTCTTGCCAATCATCCTTTCCGTTGCCGAAATCTACTTATCTGCTCTTGCCAATCATCCTTTCCCTTGCCGAAATCTGCTTGTCTGCTCTTGCCAAACTTCACTCTTTCCCTTACCTAGATCTTCTTACCCTTGAGCGAGAGGGTTCCTAGCTTTTCCGATTCAATTGTGAGCTTGAAGCCGAACCTAGTTCCCTTATGCCTCCTCTTGATTATGGCCGAGAGAGGGAGAGAACACCGTGTTCTTGCTCCTTCGAGTCTTGGCTTCCTCTTATGGCTCAAGGTCCTAAGAAAGAGAGAGCGAGAGACTTTCCTTGCCTTGGCTTCTGAGAGAGAGAGAGAGAACGAGAGGGATGGCAAGCCCCCCTTTGAGGTCGAGAGCCTTCCCCTCTCTTGCTTCGTTTTCTTCTCCTTGCCCTCCGAGCTTCCCTCACCTCCTCTTCTTGCCTTCCGAGCTTCCCTCACCTCCTCTCCTTACCTTTCCTTGGCTCCTCCCGAATCTCCTCTTCTTCCTTCGTTTTTGCTTGCTTCCTCGTTCAAGCTTCTTGCCTAGCTTACCCTCTTGCTTAGCTTCGATGGAGATCAAGGGAGAGAGCACTTGCTTCTTCTCTTTCCTTAAGCTCCTCCTTCGTTAACTTTCCCCTATTCTTCTTGCGCTTGCCCCCGTCTCATGCAAAATCCCCACTATTAATAGTGTGCCTTCTTTTTGCAATGGCGCCGGCGTCATTGACGTGGCATGGGAATCCTACCTATGATGTGGCAACTGTCGGGGACGAGCAGCATGAACTTTAGCGAGCCTGGGGCCGAATGGCGGCGCCCTGAGATGCTGGGCCTCCTTCCCTTCTTTGCCACTCTCAACCAATGCTCATGGCACTCGGCGCGAGTCCTCCCTCTCAGGCTGCGCCCCCTGCCCGTCATCTGCTCGCCATGCTTTTCTTTTCTTCTTTTGTTTTCTCACTAAAACCCTTTAATGGGTGGCCTTTGGCCTTAATGGGCGGCCTTTAAGTTGATGGGCGGCCGGTCTTACTTTGGACGGCCTTTAAGTTGATGGGCTATGGCTTGCATTATCAAAGGCACCACATTTGGCATACAATTCGGCCAGGCAATGTTAAGCAATAGAAGGCATCATATATGGTACACATGTCAGCCAAGCAATGTCAAGCACGACATTTTGCATAACTATCGGCCGAGGCTTGCCAAGCTTCTCCATTGGGCGGCCGTAATCATTGTAAGGGCATAACATTTGGCACAAATGCCAACCAATGAAATGCATAGCATAACATCATTATTTTCAACATCCCCTAGCTAGTAATATTACCATGAATTTTTGTGCCTGTAAATAACCTCGAACAGTGCTACTAGCCTGCTAGATACAAGTATGAGTGATTGCATTGAAGTAAGGCCTTCCCATCACATCCGATAAAAGTGTTAGAGTTTTATTTGTGCTAGCCGGGCATTGCCAATCACGACCACTGCCGGTCAAGCACTGCATGAAATGGCATCCCGGACATGACTCTCATCAAGCTATTACTGCTCCCGCATCCCAAAACCCAAATAAAGCTCAAAAATTCCCAGATGGCACTCCGGCCGAGCGGACTAGACTGGCACGGAACCGGGAACCGGCCCCCAGAGAATCTTTAATGGCCCATAACTTGGCAACCGGAACTCCGATTGCTGATCCGAAAGGACCGACGCGCTCAACAAAGTGAGCATTTCAGCCCGACGCATTCACTTCATTTCTGTCACCTCAGCTGCAGTTGCTCAATACGGTACGAATCTGCAACAATCGACTTGAACTTTAAACTGCCATAACTTCTTCACCGTAGCTCCAATCGACGAGCCGTAAAGACAGGCCGGTAGAGCTCTTCAAGCACCACTACAAGAGGTTGTGTGCTCTTGTGACGTTGTTAGCGACGGAAATACACTGGGTTTTTATAACCCCCGGCGTCGCTAAAATCGTCGCTAATAACGTCGCTACGAGAGCGTCGCTATAACCGTCGCTATAGGCGTCGCTATATGCGTCGCTATATAGAGACGCTCATAGCGACGGTCATAGCGACGGTTATAGCGACGTTTACACAGAAGTCTATAGCGACGCTACAGAGCCATAAATAGCGACGGTTATAGCGACGCCCGAGAGAAAATTTTTTTGGTGACAGGGCATTGAATGCCCTGCCACCCATCAACCATATTGTACTTGATTCACTTTTTAAAAAAAGTGCAAGGGTAGATAATAGACCCAAAATAGTCACCCACAAGACGCATTGTTTGCAAAATTGACAAGCGTAAAATTGACAATTGTACACATCATAGGCAAAATGAATTGATTGGTAAATGTAATAATGACAATTGTACAACATCATAGGCATAAAGAATTGATTGGCAAAATGAACTGCGGTGACAAATGTAATAATATACATGGTTCAAAAAGACATATAAAATCCATCTCATGATACATAAGCTATGAGAAACCCTAAACTAATGCTATCTAGCTACGGCTAAACTGACGTCGTCTAGTCAGACGTCTCATCGCGTCCAAGCGGCATATCTGTCGGATTCTGCAAAAAAAGACAATAAGACAACTTTCAGTAAGTATAAACATATAACGACATTTATAAAACAATACAAAAAATAGAAAAGAGTAAACCCTAATACTAACCATGCCGCCGCGAGAACTGAGAATGTCCATCAGGGTGTTTAAGCCCTTCCTGCCTGCGTACTCGCGCTCGTACGGTGTGGGATCACGTCCTGTCATCGACCACTGTCAAAACATACAAAGAATTCATTATGTTAGAATTAAAAAACTCATAAACCCTAAACTATCGAACATAAAGAGCAATGCGAAAACACTTACAAAATCGGCCTCAAATGATGCCCATCCACCGCTCCCCAAGTGGTGCTAGCTCCCTACCTCTACTCGCGCTCTGGCTGCATCCTTTTGTTGCTTCCACTTGTCGGGATTCTCGCGCGCTGCTTTCTTTGCATTCTTCCAATCTTCTTTGGCCAGCCAATCTGGCCTGTTCCACCCATGCTTGATTGCTTTTTTGCACTTCGGAACGCTTGTGTTTGTAGTATTCGCGCATTCGAATCTTCATCAGGTCTTCATTGAAGCGCTGATCCAGTGTTGGAACGGGAAACTCATCATGAAGTATGCTGATGACTCTGTTTTTTAAATCACTTGGTACTTCACTCCATTTGTTTAGTATGTAGTGTCTAAACAGCTGAGAGCAAAGACCACGCATGTGCAAGATCACCTTCTTGCCGTCATCATCCATGATGATGCCGCAGCTGAAGTCGACGGAGTAAGGCAAGCCCTCTGGCCGGTGACGCGTGAACCTGGGTGTCCCGGCAAGGGTCTCTAGCGGCGTGTCGATGGGGGTACGGACGTCAGGTGTCTCCACTGGCGTCTGGGCCCCGAAGCGAGGAGTGTCGAGTGGGGTGGCCCCTGGCGGAGTAGGTAGAGGTGTGTAGCTGCTAGGAACAGTCAGCCGTGCAAAACCTGGCGTAGATGGCGATGTTGTGGCTGGTGTGGGGGCAGGCAAAGAAGGGGAGGGTAAAGAGCCTCGTCGAACACGAGGTGGTGTGGAGGCACCGGTGGCGGAATCCCCACAACAACCGCCACCGCCACCACTAGAGCGCCGGTGTCTAGACGAGTGTGAAGCTCGTCTCGTCGACGCCGAAGCTTCGGAGCGTGCCGAATGCTCCGAAATAGAGGGAGATGCGGATGGAGTAGGAACGCGCGATGATGCGCCAGAGCGATGACGCTCCACGTACCACTGTCTCTGCTGCGGTGACAAAGAAGAAAGAAACTCCTCATCATCCATACCTGCATTAAACACACGAATATTTAAACTTAATATTGAATGAATAGAGTAGACAATGACGGAAAGACCATTAAATACAATGACGTAATGACGCATATAAATACAATGACGCAATGAATTGAGTGATAGAAGAGGCAAGTCGAAAACTCAGAATTTTCAATCAAAAGATGTGAGCGCGAGTAGAAAAGAGCGTTATACACCATGGAAGGTACTTAGAGAGCCAGAGCTTTTACAACACGGAGCAAAATTGTTCAAATACAATATTTGTGGCTTTAAGAGATCTCTCTCTCATCCTCGCATAACTCAGCATAACTTCCTATATCTATATAGAGCTCTCCGTTTAAACACATATCCTCTGTTTCATTTTGTAGCTCCTCTGCATGCACCCCATATAGAGTAGTAGCATCTTGATGCTCGTCTGGCACCACCGCAGCGGCTTCTGATTGAGCATCTTCTCTGATCTCCTCCATTGATGCCGTTGTGATTGGCACATGGTAGCCTTCATACGTCCTTGCACTACAAGGGGCTACCTCTATGACGTACCACCAGTTTGATGTAGACTTTGTAGGATGAAATATTATCTGCCAGAGCCACATAACTTACATGAGAGCTTTCAAGCACATAACTTGTAAAAGGGGGATGTTAACTATTTACATACTTACTTGTTCACAATGCTCGGGTAGTATGAAAGTGTCTCTTAGGTCAGTCCATTTCTTAGTAGAATCCACCTCAAGAAAACCAGACTCTCCTCTACGCACAGTAGCGTTGCGACCCTCCATGATTATCTTGAACCATTGCACGTCGAACAAGTCGACAAAAAATCCTCTGTAATCAATCCTCAAAATCTCTTGCAGCGTGCCGAAGTAAGTGAGTTCCGCCACCACAGGATCTGCATCAGAGGAACGTCGTCGACTAGACTGTTCAAATTTTGCCATGATTCCACAATCTTGAGTAAAACGCTTTTTGTCGATTCGTTCCACCCTAAAATGTCGACCTTTACACCATGCTGCTGTGTATGACTTAAACTACAATGAACAAAGATTATGAGTGGCCGTTCAAACGTTTAGAAATAAAGTCACTAGCTAGTCGTACATTGCAAACTTACCTTGGTCGCGCAACCCCGAGAGTACTCCCACTCTTCCTCAGTCACTTCGTCACCGCATTGTTGTGCGCTTTTCAATTGGTTGTGCAACCATCTTAAGCTCATGAAGGTTGGTAGGCTCTCCAGAACCGTCGGATAGTGCATCGGTGGTCGTCTTCCCCGTCTCCATCCGATTCGTGCCCTTTGTCGCTCTTGCTTTGCATCCTCATATTGTGAAATCCACTTTTGCATCACTGGATTGTGAAGCATGCAAAATCGGTTGATTTTAGCCTCTAGATCTTCCGTCATCTTCTTCTCAACACCGAGATTGCACATGACAATCCCAGATATGCGCTCATCATCTATGGTTCGCCATAGCGTATCCCGGGCTTTATCAAATCCGTCTAGCCACTCTCCAATGTAGACTAGGGACTCTGATACCAACCAACCTTCTGCCATGCTACCCTCTGGACGTGCCTTTTGACGCACATATCCCTTAAGCGTTTTCATGAAACGTTCTAAGAAGAACATCCATCTGGAATGAACTGTGCTAGCTATTTCCACCTCATCAACTATGTGAACAAGAAGATGCACCTGAATGGTTAGCATGGTAGTAGGAAAATGTTTCTCAAACATGCACACAAGCTCCGCAGCATTTAGTTTGGCGAATTGTATGGAGTCTACGTTGATCTCCTTTTGTGAGATCCATTGCACCAGCTTTGCAAGTTTGTAGATTGTGTTACGGATGTCGAGAGACAAATATCCCTCAATGGCAACCGGTAAAATAAACTGTAAAGTATGTGCAGCAATGATATTAAAGTCCACATTTTATGCAATGATATTAAAGTCCACTATGAACGTACCTGACACATTTTATGCCAATCGTGTGACTTCAAACGGTAAGCTTTCCTTCTTTAGTAAAACACGTTCGGAGCGAGTGCATTATGCCAGTGGGGGTCCGCAAAGATCGAATGGTCTCTTTTACTTTGCGTTCTTGGGCTCTTGTGAAAATCCATGGTGCTTTAGGGAGTTTTATCGATCCATCAGACGCTGTTTGCGGCCAATATTGCTCCATACGATCCACATTTCTAAGGTCAACTCTGGCTCCCAAAGTGTGTTTCTTACCGGTCAGATGGTCCCATAGTAGATTACCCACATTCTTGAATATGTGCATTGGATCGAGTAAGTGATTGATCATGAGTCGGGGCCAGTATGGTAACTCGTACCATAGAGATAGTCTCTTCATCCCTGGAGGCAATCCGTCATCGCACATCTCCTTCTGCTCTAACCATGCTTGTGCAGACATCCTTGGTGGCTCTCTTCCCAAAAAGCCTTCGCGTAACACATGATTCTCTGGGAGATACGCTTGATGACCTTCGTAGATTTGCTTCTTCAGTGAGGGCGCCCTACGTGCATTCAGTTTAGGTCCACATGTGACACATGCTCTGTATCCGCTTGTTTGAAGCCCTGCATGTATACACATGATAATAGATCAACTATGGGAAAACAAGATTTACAGTGTCTGAGTGAGGAGTGTCAATAGATCACCTGAGCATTCTGTTAGCCCGGGATAGTCATGCATGGTCCACATTAGAATGCCTCTGATCATTCCGTCGTCCTGTGTGTCGGCTCATATCCACCACCTCTATGCCAATCCACAATTGTTGTAGCTCTTCCAATAGTGGACGAAGATACACATCCATATTCCCCACTTTATATCGCCCTGGCACAATCAAGCTTAGCCATAGGTGCCCCTTCTTCGTAGTCAACCATGGGGGAATGTTGTAGTTGACGATGACAACGGGCCATACACTGTAAGATGTTGATCTTTGACCAAATGGATTTACGCCATCCATAGCCAGGCCTAAGCGCAAATTTCGAGCTTCCCTGGCAAAATCCGACCATGTTCCATCTATATGTTTCCAGGCTGCGCAATCTGCAGGAATTCGTAGCACACCATCCGAAGATTTATTCTCCTCATGCCATGATGCTAGGGCGGCCATGGACTTACATTCGAAGAAATGCTTGATGCGAGGAAGCAGAGGAAAATGTCGCAAAACCTTTTGTGGAATTTTTGTCCCGTGGAGATCTACTCGATATCTTTCGGAATCACATTTCGGACACTTCTCCATGTCTATGTATTCCCCTCTGAAAAGAATGCAGTCATTAGGACAAGCGTGGATAGAATTGTAATCCATCCCCAAGTTTTGCAAAATCTTTCTTGCTTCATCTCGGGAATCTGGCATCACATTGTCAGCTGGTAGTATGTGCTCTTTAAGCAATCTACACAACATAAAAATACGATACAGTCGTGTAAAAATCTATCAGATCATTATACATTTAGAGTTTTATTAAAGTAAACTAATTGTAATAGATCACCTGAAAAGCGCTGTGACGCTAGTGTCACTCCATCCAAACTTTGCCTGCATGTTGAGAAGAACCAGGAGTGCTTTCAATCTAAACATACGTGCTCCATTATACAATGGCGTATCGGCTTCACTTTTCATATCATCATAGATAAGCCTTTCTGAATCCATGATCGTCTCGATCATTTCATCAATCTCGGGCTCAAACATTGCCTCGTTGGGAATGTGCTCTGCATGATCATCCCCCGAGCTGTCAGAGGCTACATCTTGTGGCCTCACATATGCTGCTTGACCAAAGCGCCTGTGCGAACACGTCTATTGGGTTGCAAGATTGCTGCTTGTTGGCCAGCGTCAGAGTCCGACGAGTTATAATTGGCAACAACTCGATCTATAATAGATGGATCGAAGTCGCCAAATTCGCGAACGTGCTGCAAAGAAACACGTCTTGTCCGTCGCACAGCATGCTTGCATTGATTACAAGGACATAAGACCCTCGTTGAGAGATAGGTGTTTCGGTTGGACGGTCCCACATCCTCGTCACTACTCATAATGAGGATAAAAATCTTATAACCTGGACAACAAATTTAATATTCTATTGGCATTCTTCGTCTTATCTCTCTCTCTCTCTCTCTCTCTCTCTCTCTCTCTCTCTCTCTCTCTCTCTCTCTCTCTTTACCTCACATTCTCTAGTCATGTCCAATCCCCGCACACCTCGGTCTAGAGGTGCACGGAGATCAGAACCACCGGGTTATAATCTCGTCTTTATTGGTCAATACCTATATTTGTGGGTACAAGAAATCTACAGACCCACGTCTACATGATACTGCATGTAGTGGACAAAACCCCTTTGCCTCTTCTCTAGCTGTAACACTTCACAGCATCTTAACATCTTTTCACAGTAGATCTTTTCACTGTTCGTCTAACTCTAAACCCTAAACCGTAAGTAATTCTTGCGTGGACTCGATCTAACATAAATAAGCATAAATCTAAATAAACGTAAATCTAACTAAAAATAAACCTAAATCTAATTTAACGTAAGTCTACATCTAACCTAATCTTTAACGTCTTTTGGGATAGTTTCCTACGACGTTAAAACTCTCTTCTTCTTGTGTGTGTGTGTGTGTGTGTGTGTGTGTGTGTGTGTGTGTGTGTGTGTGTGTGTGTGTGTGTGTGTGTGTGTGTGTGTGTAAACCTAAATAAACATAAGTCTAATCTAATATAACATAAATCTAAATCTAACGTAAATTATGTTATATTAAAAACAAAGAACTAAACTAACAGGGATTATAAGAACCTTAAAACTGATTTAACACATAATTTTTCACATAACTTGGCAAGAGTTGGCATTCTCATCACTAAAGATGTGAGAGTTAACTTCCGGCGGTGACGCTGCCTCATCTCCATCCACATCTGACGACAGCAATTGGCCCTTTAGACCGTTCTTGCTCTTGTTACTAACTTTGAAGTTGCTGTTGAATGACTAGAGGTTGTCTAGATGGTCATTGTGTCGGGGATGTAGTGACTCTTGCCGCCCTGAAGATCCACCTTCTTCCCTATCTTCTGAAGACATTTCACCAGTACTTTTGGATCGACGGAGCCCACCATGAGTGAAGGCAGCAATACCCTATATTCCATTGAGGGCTTTCTTCACCTGCTTCATGCAGGCATCGCAGTCTATGGAGACCTAAATCTAATCTAATATAACGTAAATCTAAATCTAGCGTAAATAAACGTAAATCTAATTAAAAATAAACCTAAATCTAATCTAATTTAACTTAAATAAACCTAAATCTAATTTAACGTAAGTCTACATCTAACCTAATCTTTAACGTCTTTTAGGATAGTTTCCTACGACGTTATAACTCTCTTCTTCTTGTGTGTGTGCGCGCGTGTGGATGTGTGTGCCAATAAAAAGAGATAAATGGTATAACCTTTCTATCACCCATGCCAAGTATGATAGATTGGTTATGCCATTTCCCTCTTGAATAATAGGTCTTGAGTTCAACTCCTCGTTGGCTAGATCTTTAGGTCTTTTAATTTTAATTAGTTTCCTACGACGTTAAATTAGTTTCTCTCTCTTTCTCTCTCAATGTGTGTGCGTTTTTTTGTTTATGCATGTTTTCTCTCTCTTTTCCTCTCTCAATGTGTGCGTTTTTTGCTTATGCATGTTCTCTCTCTCTTTTCCTCTCTCAATGTGTGCGTTTTTTGTTTATGCATGCTCTCTCTCTCTCTTTTCCTCTCTCAATGTGTGTGTGCATTCTTTGTTTATGTATGTGTGTGTGCGTTTTTGTTTATGTTTGTACTCTCTCTCTCTCTCTCTATCTCTCTCTCTCTCTCTCTCTCTCTCTCTCTCTCTCTCAAAAACACTATGTGTGTGTGTATGTGTGTGTGTGAGAGAGAGAGAGAGGGAGAGAGAAAGAGGGGAAGGGAACATGAGAGTGAGGAGAGGGAAGGAGCATACCTGGCTCTCCTTCCTCTCCTCGTGTGTGTATGTGTGTGTGTGGAGAAGAAAGAGAGAGAGAGAGAGAGAGAGAGAGAGAGAGAGAGAGAGAGAGAGGGAGAGCGTTACCTGCTCCTTGCTTGAGGGCGCCGAAAAACTCAAATCTGAGATCTGAGTTTTTGGGCGCTCTCTGTTATTTTTTTAGCCCAGTCGGCGTCTCTATGAGCGTCGCAAATTTCTTTGTAAATTTGCGACGCTCATAGCGACGCCGGGAAATTTTTTTTTGAGCGTCGCTAATATGAATAGCCTCTTGTAGTGCACTACAGTTCTGGATCATAATATTCTATCAGTGCTCACTGTAAGTATAGTCCATTTTTGGCATCATTAAGGCATCAATTGGTCCTTTAAAGTCGCACCTGGCATACATTAATCATTAGACTTGGCCTGTTAACAAGCCCTCATCACTGACCATTAATCAAGTAGGCTTCATGGAAGCAGAGCTGCACGACATCCACCCCCTCTGAACCTGCACAGCCTCCGGTCTGTGCCAAGAGCACTTCAATATGCATCTGCTATACAGGTACCTTAAGCTATTTGCCATCATTTGACTCACGTAACTAGTAAACATATGAAAAATGAAATAAGGCTTATACCCTATCATCAATGTTCTAGCTTAATCATTAGGTAGTTGTCCATCAAAAATCTCTGAACTGTATCTGTCGTATCTTCAAAGCATTTTCTCATGGATAACTTGTTTAGTGAACCCCGCCAGACTCAAGTGCTCCAGTTAATGATGCACACGGCTTGACCATTAAGCTCTCTCTTAAGGAACCCTGTCAATCTCAAGTATGCCTTACTCTGTCTGCACACGGAATGGCCGTCAAGTCCTTTACCTCAAGTTCTGTTAGCAGAACCAACTCAAAGGATGTGAAGATACTTCATTAATTGTCCAAAGAAGTTAGCTGAAAGCCAGCCATATTATCTTATTGAATGCATAACCAAACACTCTTCTAACTTAGCATAATCTAGAAAACAAAATCTTGCATCATGTAGCCTGCTACATCAGGCATCTGGTATCCTCTGCATCTGCAACTTACATTTAGTAACCCCCAGGATCAAATGGAATAATAAGGAATTGTCCACACACTAGAGCAACATAATATCCACATGAGCATACATTTCCTGTATCAATCAACATCAAGCATACATTTCCTGTATCAATCAACATCAAGCATTTCTGGTTCAAATATGCTACCCTTGGTGCAAATAGCACGCAATTACTATTCATACTCAACAGTATCCATCCATATTGAATCTTCTTATGAATATCCTTAGAATCTCCTGGATCAAACACCATCGAGATTACATAGCATTGATGGGCCCTGCAATATATTAAAGCTTCACCTGAAGCATAGTGTAGCACCCACATCCCGTAAATTGTTGGCAACTTAAGCTCGTTACCAGAAAGAATTAAAGAAATCTGACTCCCTTTTACTGGAAGCCAAGACATCACTGACATAAGCATCAATAGGAATAACATCCAAATCCAGCCACATCTGGCACATTGTCTAAGCAAATGAAAAACCCTGTGCATTTTATGTCGTATCAAGGATGATTTAGCATCATCACCCCCTCTAGCTTCATAGCCATCAAGAAAAACTTTGGGAGTCTCTCTACCTGTATCATCACATGAATTTTCACCTGCTGGGACTTCAGCTTGATCATGAAAAACAGCTTTATCCTGTAGATCTTCATCCATAAAATCCTTGGGAAAATCACCCTTGGAAGTCTCAACATTAATCAAAACTGTAGGAGTTATCTCCTCATGCAGTCCATCTACAAGCGTAGATGTAAAATCCCTGTCGATAACCTCTTCACAATCAATATGATCCAAGCAATCTTCATACTCCTCGATATCATCCTCTGCTTCCTCATCTGCATCCATGTTATTTAGCAATACATTATAGAGCTGTAAAGGCTCATCTGGCACCCCCTCTGAAGAGGTATATGCATCAGAAAGCTCTTCTATACTCTCATAAACATCTCCTTCAGATCTAGACAGAAATTCATCGATTATAGCATCCTCTTCTGTGATAGCATCATCTACAAGCATATTGTTAGTAGCAATCATAGGTTCATTGACATCCTCAGGCTCATCTTGTGCTGGGTCCACACTTTTAGTCACTTCATCAGTTACTGTGTATATAATAACTTTATTTATGCAATCTTCTGCAGCAAACATGTTAACATGCTCGCCTATAGTGCTGATAGTTTTAGAAATATCCTGTAGAGGCTCATCTGCTTGATGAACTCCTTCAGAATAACCCATGTCAAGGTCAACAGCTTGTGAACCACTTGCTGTACAGTCTATGTCTTCACTGGAACTATTATAAGAGGTAGCGTCCATGCGAGCAATCTTTGAAAAAAAATCATATAAGCCTGTTTCAGCATCAAATTCATCATTTACCTTTTCTTTGCTGCTCAAAATAAGCTCCTCTGAAACTGAATCTGCTACTTCCAGCTTAGCATTCTCTTTGGCTTTACTTCTTGCATAAATATGCTCCCAAAATTCATCATAGTTGAGGATCTGCATCTGATCCCCTTCACCTTTACTGAAGACAACCTTATTTCGTTCAGTAATCTCCTTTATGTCCCGATCTAGAATCCTTGAGCTTTCGTAAATAAATTCCTCTGCAAAATACTCCCACCGTGTGGGATATTCTTCTGCCAGTTCTTGAACCTGCTTTTTAAAATCCGAGTTTACAACCTCCTCAAAAGCTGCAATCATCCGATCTTCAGGAACATTTCGGCTCTTCATCTCAGCTTCGTAACATGCAATAAAACCTTCTAGATCATATCCCTGAAAATTATAATACTGCTCCCGAACAGCATCAAGTGCTAGCTCTACAACATCATCAATCTGCTTTTTTATCTGCATGGCTTTTGTTTCCTGTAGATACCCCTGAACCAATTCCATCATTTTTGGCACATTTGTAACTGCCAGATTTTTATCAAATCCATTGGCACTGAAATCTTCAATAAACTGCTTTAACTGTTCTGGCATCTCCATCTTTACCTCCCACCCCGGCTCGTTTCGCGTCGGGTTCACCAAAGATGTCGGGGGATATGTGTTCGCTACGTGAGCCGGGCAAGCGTCGGGCCTCTGGCTGTGGGAGGTGTGAAAGAGAGAGAACAAGAACAATAGATGCAACTGAATCTGGAAATCACCGTAATCATCAGTTAATTGATTAACGCTTGAGTACAATTTAATCTTTAGCCAAGGTGGGATGTTAACAGCACCGTCACTTGGATCATCTGCTAATTAGAAGTTTAAGCTCCCGCTTTACAGTATTAGTCGGGCCGTTAACGACACCGGACTTAACAAAATGCTAATGTAATCTTTAACGGATGACGGTGATGGAAATTATCTCTTGTCGCTTTATTTGCTTCAAGTTCCATTAGATTCTGCAAGTATCAAGTCAGTTCACTGCCTCAATCATCAAGCCTCGATTATTATCAATTATCCTCGCCTTTAGTCCTCCGACTCTCTTTTTCTTGAGTACATATTCTTGCCGGAATCTGCTTATCTTCTCTTGCCAATCATCCTTTCCGTTGCCGAAATCTACTTATCTGATCTTGCCAATCATCCTTTCCCTTGCCGAAATCTGCTTGTCTGCTCTTGCCAAACTTCACTCTTTCCCTTACCGAGATCTTCTTACCCTTGAGCGAGAGAGTTCCTAGCTTTTCCAATTCAATTGTGAGCTTGAAGCCAAGCCTAGTTCCCTTATGCCTCCTCTTGATTATGGCCGAGAGAGGGAGAGAACACCGTGTTCTTGCTCCTTCGAGTCTTGGCTTCCTCTTATGGCTCAAGGTCATGAGAAAGAGAGAGCGAGAGACTTTCCTTGCCTTGGCTTCTGAGAGAGAGAGAGAACGAGAGGGATGGCAAGCCCCCCTTTGAGGTCGAGAGCCTTCCCCTCTCTTGCTTCGTTTTCTTCTCCTTGCCCTCCAAGCTTCCCTCACCTCCTCTCCTTACCTTTCCTTGGCTCCTCCCGAATCTCCTCTTCTTCCTTCGTTTTTGCTTGCTTCCTCGTTCAAGATTCTTGCCTAGCTTACCCTCTTGCTTAGCTTCGATGGAGATCAAGGGAGAGAGCACTTGCTTCTTCTCTTTCCTTAAGCTCCTCCTTCGTTAACTTTCCCCTATTCTTCTTGCGCTTGCCCCCGTCTCATGCAAAATCCCCACTATTAATAGTGTGCCTTCTTTTTGCAATGGCGCCGGCGTCATTGACGTGGCATGGGAATCCTACCTATGATGTGGCAACTGTCGGGGACGAGCAGCATGAACTTTAGCGAGCCTGGGGCCGAATGGCGGCGCCCTGAGATGTTGGGCCTCCTTCCCTTCTTTGCCACTCTCAACCAATGCTCATGGCACTCGGCGCGAGTCCTCCCTCTCAGGCTACGCCCCCTGCCCGTCATCTACTCACCATGCTTTTCTTTTCTTCTTTTGTTTTCTCACTAAAACCCTTTAATGGGTGGCCTTTGGCCTTAATGGGCGGCCTTTAAGTTGATGGGTGGCCGGTCTTATTTTGGACGGCCTTTAAGTTGATGGGCTATGGCTTGCATTATCAAAGGCACCACATTTGGCATACAATTTGGCCAGGCAATGTTAAGCAATAGAAGGCATCATATATGCTACACATGTCGGCCAAGCAATGTCAAGCACGACATTTTGCATAACTACCGGCCGAGGCTTGCCAAGCTTCTCCATTGGGCGGCCGTAATCATTGTAAGGGCATAACATTTGGCACAAATGCCAACCAATGCAATGCATAGCATAACATCATTATTTTCAACATCCCCTAGCTAGTAATATTACCATGAATTTTTGTGCCTGTAAATGGCCTCGAACAGTGCCACTAGCATGCTAGATACAAGTATGAGTGATTGCATTGAAGTAAGGCCTTCCCATCACATCCGATAAAAGTGTTAGAGTTTTATTCGTGCTAGCCGGGCATTGCCAATCACGACCACTGCCGGTCAAGCACTGCATGAAATGGCATCCTGGACATGACTCTCATCAAGCTATTACTGCTCCCGCATTCCAAAACCCAAATAAAGCTCAAAAATTCCCAGATGGCACTCCGGCCGAGTGGACTAGACTGGCACGAAACCGGCCCCCGGAGAAATCTTTAATGGCCCATAACTTGGTAACCGGAACTCCGATTGCTGATCTGAAAGGACCGACGCGCTCAACAAAGTGAGCACTTCAGCCCGACGCATTCACTTCATTTTTGTCACCTCAGCTGCAGTTGCCCAATACGGTACTGATCCGCAATCGACTTGAACTTTAAACTGCCATAACTTCTTCCCTGTAGCTCCAATCGACGAGCCATAAAGACAAGCCGGTAGAGCTCTTCAAGTACTACAGTTCTGGATCATAATATTCCAATTGTGCTCACTTTAAGTATAGTCCATTTTTGGCATCATTAAGGCATCAATTGGTCCTTTAAAGTCGCATATGGGATACATTAATCATTAGACTTGGCCTGTTAACAAGCCCTCATCACTGACCATTAATCAAGTAGGCTTCAAAGAAGCGGAGCTTACATTTCTCTGCTCTTTTTCTTATCATGGAAGCGGAGCTGCACGACAACGTAAGCCCACATAGGGTAATTGTCCCCATCCAATATGTCCTGAGCAACAAACATCTTGAACACATCTCTGTTATTGTCAGCCATGGAAAATGCCTGCACCTGATGTGAAAATTGCCCAAAATAAGGAGAAACTGAGTGAGACAAGCACGTGCTATATGTTGGAATTAGGGTTGCAGAGAAACGCACACAGCTTGGAGAAGACAAAGGAAGCTCAAGGCACACAATAGAGAGTGTGTTACTTAGTGTACAATGGAAAGATAGATATCCCTAGAGTGATGGGCGTATATACAATGCACGGGGGTAAAAACCTCCTAAAGAGGGAAAAAATGCCCCTGCGGTCCTAGTGTGTTCACACACATCACTAACACATGTATATGGTAACAAATCCCCCCTAGAGTGATGCGGTGAATGAGAGCTGGCACATGAGTAAAGGGAAGTGCCATGCCCTGAGGACATGATCAGTCCACAAAGGGGAGTAAGCCCAAAGCTTTGTGGAAATCTTCAAGCTTCTCATGAGACAATCCCTTTGTGAAAAGATCTGCAAGGTTGTCCTGTGTTGGCACATAAGCCAAGCTGATCTCTCCTGCTAAGAGCCTCTCCCTGACATAGTGGTAATGCACCTCAATGTACTTTGTGCGAACATGAAAAAGTGGGTTCCTTGCAACTGCCAATGCGCTCTGACTGTCACTGTAGATAGTGTTGGCAGTGTCATGTCCAACACCCAAATCAACCATAAGGCTTCTGAGCCATACACACTCAATCGTAGCTGTGAAGACTGCCCTGTACTCAGCCTCACAACTCGAAGTGGCCACAGTAGGTTGCTTCTTGCTCAACCATGATATACATGAACTGCCAAGCATGAAACAAAAACCACTTTTGGACACTCGCGTGTCAAAACAACCAGCCCAATCTGAGTCCGAAAAAGCATGTAAGTATGGCGGCAATGATCCCCCCTTGGGATAAAACAAGCCAAGATGTAAAGTGCCACTAAGGTAGCGAAAATTTTCTTGACAGCCTACCAATGCTTAGACCCTGGGCTATGTATAAATCTGCTGACCTGTGAGACTGCAAACTGAATATCTGGCCTCGTGTTGTATACATAAATGAGGCACCCAACAGCAGTTTGGTAAAGAGTGACATCAGCAGGATCGCCAGCATCATGTAGACTCAACTTCAAACCTGTTTCCATGGGAGTGGCAATAGGTTTGCAATCCTCAAGTCTAAACTTACATAGCAATGTCTCTATGTAACTTTTCTGACACAAGGCAATACCACCATCACACTGCTTAAACTGTATACCCAAGTAATGATGCAACATCCCCAAATCTTTCATCTTGAAAGTACCATTCAAATCAGCCTTAAATTCAGCAATATGTCTCTCATTTGGTCCAGTGATCAGCAAATCATCGACATAAAGAACCACAATAAGAAGTACATCACCCTCATGCTTTACATACAATGTGCTGTCTATTGGACTGTTACGAAAGCCTTGTTTGACCAAATGAGTGCCAGCTTTCTCATACCAAGCACGAGGAGATTGCTTCAACCCATACAAAGCATTCTTACATCTGCACACTTTGTCCTCTTGTCCTTTTATGACAAAACCATGAGGCTGCGTTACATAAACTTCCTCAAATATGTCACCATTCAAGAAAGCAGTAACAATGTCTGATTGATGTACATCCCAACCAAAATGAGCTGCCAATGCACATAGAAAATGCACAGTAGTCATACGACAAGTGGGAGCAAAAGTATCTTCATAATCTATGCCTTTTTGTTGTGCATAACCCTTTGCAACAAGTCGAGCCTTACGGCGATCGATCTCACCATCCGGCTTGAGTTTCAATTTGTAAACCCACTTCGTACCAATGGCCTTTTTGCCAGGAGGCAAATCACATAAAGTCCATGTGTCATTTTCTATAAGTGCATCATATTCTAATTGCATGGCAGCCATCAAATTTTCTGAATTCTATGCTTCATCAAAAGACAAAGGCTCCTCAACATCATGTAAGCTAGACATAGCCAAAGCATAACAATCTGATGCATAAGATGCATGGCGAGAGCCTGAACGAGTATGGCTAGACAAAGGTGCATCCAATTTACTATCACGCAAAGTGTGCACCAGCCATTTTGGCATACCTCTAGCATGCTCATTTTCAGCCCTTTCCTCATCAAGTACATCATGTACATCTGCATCAGTAATAGGCTGATCTATAACATTTTCAGAAACCCCCATAGGCTGTACATTTGCCTCATTGGAACTTACATTCGTATTTCCACCACTAAAAAGAGGCAACAAAGTGTCATAAATGTCCTGTGAGCTTACATTATTGTCTCTAGTACATCACAACACGGGCTGAACAAAATCTTCCACAAACACTTCATCCCGTGAAACCAGAATACGCTTTGTTTGCGGATGATATAACCTATAACCTTCGCTTTCAGCACTATAACCAACAAAAATACATTTGACAGCCTTATCATCCAATTTTCTGCGTTGTGTTTGTGGCACCAAAGCATATGCCAAACAGCCAAAAACATGCATGTGCTCAATAGAAGGCTTTCTATCATGCCATGCTTCATATGGAGTAATAGACTGCAAAGCTTTCGTAGGACACATGTTAAGTACATAAGTGGCACACATGATGGCCTCAAGCCAAAAAGAATGCGGCAAAGCTTTTGACCATGCATCGTGCCATTTCCGTCAGTGACCTATTTTTCCTCTCAGTAACACCATTTTGCTCAGGTGTATAAGGCACTGTACATTGGTGTTTTATCCCACGACTAGCCAGAAATGCATTAAATTCATGAGACATATACTCCCCCCCTCGATCGGAACGGAGGGTGCCCATAGTACATTTCGAGACATTTTCAGCCATAGCCAGAAATTGTTTGAAGCACATAAAAACTTCGGACTTCGCTTTAAGCGGAAATACCCATGCATGCCTGGAGTAATCATCAATGAAAGTCACGAAGTACAGGTAATTGCCCCAAGGACGGAGTTTGCATGGGCCCACAAACATCACTATGCACAAGATGCAACCTGCATGTGGCCCGAACTGAACCATCCTTTGGAAACTTAGAACGCTGCATTTTACGCAAAATACAGCCTTCACAAACATGTTTGACAGGTGCTTCAAGAGACGACAAAGAAGCAACCATATCAGATTTCTGCAAACGCAGCAAACTGGCAAAATTCAGATGACCAAAACGTGCATGCCAAAGTTTGCATTTGAAATAGCCGTTGAATCTGCAACAGCATTTGCAAAATTTTGTCCAAACTTGTCATACAAAGTGAGCTTATACAACCCATGGCACAAAAGGCCAGATGCAACAATTTCATCACCAAAACTGAGATCATGAACTGTACATCTGTCATCCACAAATTTGACAACAAGTCCAAGTCTAGCAAGTGCGGATACAGACAAGAGATTCTTCTTGATCCCAGGTACATCAAGTGTATCAACAAGTGTGAAGGAACTGCCATTAGCAACAGTAAGCACAATCTTTCCAACTCCCTGAACTGGATAAGAGGCATTATTGGCACAAGTGACTGAATTCCCATGAGGGACAGACTCGAGAGAGGTAAACAATTCACGATGTGAGGTAATGTGCTTTGTAGCACCACTATCGAAATACCACACATGTGAATCTGTAGCAAACTGACAAACATGCATCATGGACAACAGGATTGTAAGTAAACACTGCGCTAAAAGCCCATTCTGCATCAACATCAACAGTCTCCTTTCACATAAGACTCAACAATGGCTGCATTTGTAGTGGAACCAACATTTGCAGTGGAACCACCCTCTTTCTTCTTAGCCTCTTTGGCCTTCAACTTAGGACACGACTTGATCAAGTGATCATTAGCTTTACAATAATGGCAATGCATCTTCTTTTTGCCCTTATCACCAGAATTTCCAGACAAAGTGCTGCCAGCAGAAGCATTAGGAACAGAAGTTTTGCCACTCGCAGCAGAACCATAAGAAGTGGGTGCATTATTGTTACCACCCTTTCTTTGAGAAGCAATAAAAACCTGTTCAACTGCACGCTGCCTAGTCCTGTTTTTTATGTGACTCTTGCAACAGCAATGTGCATAATGCATCAAACTTGACAACTTCTGAATTTCCTTGGGTCATAAGTCTCCAAGTACTAGCAAAAGTCTGGTAAGAATTTGGTAAGGCATCAAGAACAATCTGCACAAGGGAACTGTTTGAAATGACTTCACCTGCAGAAATAAGCTGCTCATTGATATCCTTGACACTAGCAAGGAAAGTGTCCATATCATTTTCCTCATGCATAATCTTTGACTCCAGCTCTTTACGCAGCAAAGCAATTTTAGCCTCATTGCGACTTGCATAAAGACCAGCCAAAATATCCCAAGCCTGTTTTGCAGATTTTGTTGAACGGATGTGAGGAACAATGGTGCGCTTCACAGACAACGCAATAAATGCAGGAGCCTGCGCATCCTTAACATCCCAATGAGCTTGTTTTGCCGTAGGCAAAACAACTCTAACAGCAGCAATCCTTGCCGCAAGACCTGCAACATCCTCAACATCGCCTACATCCTCAGAAACAGGACGTACATCAATGCCCTTCACAATATTCCAGACGCCCTTTGATACAAGAACGTGTTGCATCATATAAGCCCACATAGGGTAATTGTCCCCATCCAACCTGTCCTCAGCAGCAAACATTTTGAACACATCTGTGTTGTTGTTGTCAACCATGGTAAATGTTGCACTTGATGTGAAAACTGCTCGAAAATAGGAGAAATGGAGCGGGAACAACACGTGCTGTATAGCACAAAGTGTAGAAGACTGTAAGGCACTTGTTATGCAGAAAATGGCACTGACAGAAACTCTGCACAAAATGACGAAATAGCCTGTGCTACTAGTACTGCATGGAGTGGAAACGGAGGCCGAAATGAGCCCGAATCAAAAATCTGAGCAGACTAAGCTCTATGAGCTTGCCTGAAATATTTGTCGACTTGCGAACGCTCGCCAAAGCTCACTGAAATCGGAGAAAGTGAGCAGGCATGTACTGGAGCAGCTGGCGACTAAGTCCGGGAGGACGCAACCTGCTCTGATACCAATTGTTGGAATTAGCGTTGCAAAGAAACGCACACAGCTTGGAGAAGACAAAGGAAGCTCAAGGCACACAATAGAGAGTGTGTTACTTAGTGTGAAATGGAAAGATAGATAGCCCTAGAGTGATGGGCGTATTTACAATGCACGGGGGGAAAAACCTCCTAAAGAGGGAAAAAATGCCCCGGCGGTCCTAGTGTGTTCACACACATCACTAACACATGTATATGGTAACACTATATAGCACAACCCATAGTATATTGTATAGGACCTGTTATGCAATAATTGGCACGGAGAAAAATTCGACACAAAATGACAAAATTGCTTGTGCAGATTTGGCTATAGTGGAAACGAAGGTCGAAATGAGCCCGAAATGAAACTGAGCAGACCATGTTGTACAAGCTCTCCCAAAAATTTTGTCGACTTGCTGATGCTTGCCAAAGCTCGTTGTAGTCTGAGAAAACGAGCAAGGGTGTTATGGCGACGCTGGTGACTAAGCTCGAGAGGATGTGACCTGCTTGATACCAATTGTTGGAATTAGGGTTGCAGGGAAATGCACACAACTTGGAGAAGACAAAGGAAGCTCAAGGCACACAACAGAGAGTGTATTACTTAGTGTGCAATGGAAAGATAGATAGCCCTAGAGTGATGGGCGTACATACAATGCACGGGAGAAAAAACCCTCGTATAAAGAGGGAAAAAATGCCCAGCGGTCCTAGTGTTTACACACATGTAAAACCATGGGAACTGCCGTGTCTGAATCCTCCACCCAACCTCCCTTTTATAGCCTCCTGGCCCTAGGATCCCTTCTCCATTGGGCAGTCGGCCCTTGGCCAGGTCCTTGACCTCCAAGGTAGCCCTTGGCCTGACATTACTCCTCCCTTGGAGAAGCGTTTTTGTCCTCGAAAACACAAGTGGTAGTATCTTCTTAAGAACACTGATTTTTTCCTTATTGGCATCCCATACACAAGCCAATTGTCCATATGATACTTGGTGCAGTGAGGAGGTTCAATGAAACCAAGAGCATTGTTGTCCTTTTGCAACCACCTGTATCTAAATGGTAACTCAATTTTTATGTCACTTGAGTACTTTAGAGGAGTAACCACAACTAAGAGGTGTCTAAAGACATAACTAGTTTTCATACTTTCTAAAGATATGGAAAAAATACAAGAAAACCTTGGCGCAACTTTCCATGAAGTTGTGAGCCACATTTCCAACTCGCGTGAGTATCTAGAAAAGCTCATAGCTCTGAGGGACAGAAGAGGGAGTGTCCTCATGTCAGACTTCCGAACGTTTTGGAACACACATAACTACATGTTCACCCCTAATGAAGGTTACCTGCCAACATACTTTTGTCAGCACACGTATTAAGTCCTTGACTTATGAAACTATTGAAATGGTATCCAACCCCACCACAATAGGTGTTCAAAGTTGAAAACCTTACTTAAGAAAATTCTAGAATAGGGAGAGAATGGCCCATTCAGAATGCATTGTGCTAATGTATGCTCTTAGCAGATCCTTTAGCAAAAAATACTTGTAAGTTGTCCATCCAACACAGGATGAATAGCAGCAGCAGTAAGAGTGAGGTGCTTTCCCCCAACCACTTACAGACAGTATTCCACGACTGACGATAAACTATGACTCAACCATTGAGTATCCAGCCATATATTTGATATGGAGTGGAGACACCAACTAGGTTGAAAGCGGGTTGGACTGGAGTAAGCTCATAGAGTTTAGACCATCCAACCACAGACACCCATCCTGAACGAGTACCTGGCAGGGTGTAAACTCATAATAAATCTGTAGTAGAGATGGCACTTGCAGTGCAAAAAGATGCAAACAGAATAAAGTCCATGAATTTGCATGCCGCTCCAAATAAATCAATGTTAAACACTAGGGCCCATAACACCTAGTGTGCATGCATTTAACACAAACTTACCCAATCGCAATTCCATGAAGAGACTTTCCACGGTACTTACGGGAAAACCTAGCAACAAAAGTTGGACCATAAGAGAATGTGACAACCAAGTCACACCTAGGTACCAACCATGAGACATTCTCATGAACGTAGCATACTTGGCTATATGTAGAAACGACCCTCCGTTAAGGTGGTTTCACAGCACTTGTAATTGGAACAAGGTTGTACTTAGTACCCGACAATTTTTGGCCCCACTGAAATTGTTGTGCTCCAAATGGTCTAATAAACGGATGCGACCAGCATGTTAGGACGTCGTTGCGACACATCATTAGGAATTAGACACCAATGTCAGTCCCAGAGACTCATATTCTCTACATGTGGAATATGTCTCAAATAAGGATGGCCGAGAAAGTCACATCCATCAAGTACAAGATGTACTTGTGTGTGGAGGTAACTACAAACACTGCGACGTGAGTGAGAGGGACCCTCGTTATCATTGCTCCACACTTGTTAAACTGAACTCCTTGAGTTCCTAGACCATGTTGTGTCCCATGTGACAACATGTGCCAAAGAGAACCGTACCATGTAGGTCTGTAATTGTTTCAACAAGATTCAAACCCATTACGGTATCTTGATGAACAGGGAAGGGAGAAAATAACAACATTTTCTCAAAATGCTATGCTTGTCCATGACCTTGTCACTTGGCTAAAGAGCAAGCTGGATGAAAGCCTTCTAGCTCAAGCATCCCGATTACATAACGCAAACAAACTTAATTGGAAAGGAAAATAAATCCAAAAAACATGTACTTACGAGGAGGTGGAAATTACCTGATACTTACCCAAAAGTCAAGTACAACCCTCAACGTGTAAGCGTACCATATCAAAATTTCTTTGACCTGCTAATCACTAACATTAGAGATTAGTTAAGATAAAGAAAGTGAACTTGTAACCCTGGGTGTTGCCTTGGCAATCCAAACCCCTGGGTATATCTTGCCAAACCAACCTCCGTGGTGAAAGTTTGGAAAGAACGTGTTGACTATCCCTTGGCAGATAGTTTGCTTGAAAAACAAAGTGTGAAGGTGTCCAAAAAATGACCATCAACATGTATTGTGTGATTTAATAATCACATATGTGGTTATACCACAAAACTGTCCTCATATATGCACGCCTAGTGCTATAGAGAAAACGGAAGATCCACGCAGGTCGGAACCCCTAGCTCTTAGGGACAGCCATGCTGTTTGAAATGCTTACTGCATCTATACACCGTACTATAAATCAGTCTATGCGAGTATAAGTTTATCAAAAACTCATTTGAATCGTTGCACCAAAACATGTAGTGCTTACAAAATACCCATATGTAATGGCAAGACTCTTGCTTGACCATTAACATTGATGGGGAGTCCATTGGGTAGACCTGTTCAAGCAGGAGAACAATCACCCAAGGAATGCCAACAGTTGGGTCTTACCCTAGATTATGGTTCGGAGCCAGCCTGTGTGGCTCATAACCCTTATGTCAATTAGTGTTCAATCGACGAACCAACAAAGACTAATTTGGATGGCGTCTTGGACACTTGCTAGCTGAGAGTTAGAGCACCTTGGCTCAGGCTAACTCACGAGCAAAACATGTATCAAAAACTGCTTAGAAAGTTTTCATTATTCTTCGAGAGAAATAAGATAGAGAGAGAAGGAGAGCATGCTTGGCTGAGGAACTTATGCTCTTACGCATCTTATGCTTGACTTGCAGCTTATCCTATAAGCAGTCCACCGTTTGCTGGTATGACTTTCTCATCAAGAAAGGTAACAGAAAAACACAAAACACATCGTGACCCATCGATCTTGTAGGGGTCGTGAATGTACGAGGGTGACTTAAGTAGGGCACTTTGCCTGTGAAATAAGTCCTAGATTGAGGTTCCATTTAGTGTTTTTTTGTGTTGATAGCAGCCAAAAATCATGTTCAACAATCCATCACTTATCTTGTCCTTGACAGAGTTGCTAGTGTGATAGCTGAAGAGCAATTCATGAGGCGGTAGAATTGAATCCACCTAACTAGCATGCCTTGCATGCAGAATTGTAAGCCCTCACTGAGAGTGATGGCCTCAAACGTGAGAGCCAAAACAAAAGTGCCTTGCTTGCTTCACGTAAAACTATCAAAGCACTTTGCTTTGCACAACATACAATATTTTCCAAAATAAAATGTGAAAACATGGAAAAATAAGCAAAACTTAAAATTGTCTAACCTGGTCATCCCGTTGTAACCAGTTGTCTTGAAATTTTGAAGGAAAACTCGCGCTGGAAGATGGCTCATAGCCATAGATGTTGGGCGAGAGAGAGTTTTCGTGTATATCATATACACCCTCTTTGCATGTAATGATATAACACGCTGACAAACTGACAAATTCCTCCAAGGTTTTATGCTCATAGCATAAGCCAAACGAGAAAATCTCAATGCAAGATGCTGAATTGGAAGCCTTGCTTCCCTTGACAACTTATGGAGTTACTGAGAGCTCATAGTCAAAGGATATTTATGCTAACAAATAGATGTCATAGCAAAAGAAAGTCGAACCGTGTCGATCATTCACAGATAATCGACCTTGTCAAATTGTACATTGTATTGAAAAACAGAAAAATACTTGAAAGAGATGTACCTCGTACTTGCTTGGCTTGATTTGTTATCCTCTGGATTTGTAGATGGACCCTTGCTCCCGTGATGTCTGTCACAACATTTTCATACGCGAGACAGGTAAAGGAAAAGTAACCCTGAGTTGCACACTGCCGCTTGGCATGCAGTCATTGCCAATTACGTTAGAAAATGCATTGGATCACATTCACAAGCCTTGCCTGAACCTTAGGATCTAACATTGCCGCGGAACCATGTCCGAGAAAAAAATCCAACCCAAAGGTGAAAATTTTACCATAACTGCAGACTGTTAACGGTAGAAGTCATTGGGCCAACGACTGTGCTCATAGCTGTTTAACATAGCATATCCCATGCATGAAAAACATTCGCGTGCCGAATATGATTAAGCGGCTCAATGATTGAAAAGCCCAATGTATGCTTTGAACTTAAAGAGATCTGCAAAATTCAATGGATTGAGGATTGAAAATGTGAAAGTCAACTTGCTTACCCATGCTGACAAACCCTCTTCGAGCGGTGAAACCATGTCGTCATAATCCGGATGTCCTTGTTAGCAACATCTGACGCGCTACATGATTATGTATAGTGGAACTTTCTGGACACATCTGCAAGATGTTGTCATCGCAAATAGAGCCGAGACCAAGGCCGTGCCTTCACATGGTCTCGAAGTTGTGTACAACACGTCGGATCGTTGCCTTGAGTGCTTGGAGATTTTGCCTTCGAATTCTTGATTCTAAATCCCGCCGACCTACCCGATATTGCTGAGGTCATCGAAGTCCGTGCTACACTAGGCCATGCAACCATGAGCCCTTCGCGGATACCCTTGCATGCCCTTGCATGTTTATGCAGGTCACCACAACTAGCTACTGTTCGCCTTCATGCTAGACATTGCAATGCAACCTTGGCCCCCTTGTAGAAGTCGTTGCATGATCATGCAGCCTTGCATGATTGCATCTAGGCAAACCAGGGTAAGCCCATGGCGTGGGATGGGCTGCCACGAATGGAAGGCGCCCAACTGACGATGACCAAAAGCCGAAAAGGAGAAAAAAAGGAAAAAGAAAAAGAAAAAAACATGCATCGACTGCCATGGCGGCTCAGCGCGAGGGCAAAAACGTCTTGCCAAGCCTACTCCATATGACGAAAAAGTCTCCTTGTGGCGGTGCGCTCCTAACTAGTCCACTTTGGACTGATTTAGCGCTGCTCAAGTCCTCCCCCTCTTGGACACTAGGGGTCCTTCACACGTGGCTTTCAAGACTCCTCCCAATCTCTGTGTACCCATGGCCTGCAGAGCTCCTCCCTTGCTAGGGGGCTTGTCCACGATGAGAGAGAGAGAGAGAGAGAGAGAGAGAGAGAGAGAGAGAGAGAGAGAGAGAGAGAGAGAGAGAGAGAGAGAGAGAGAGAGAGAGAGAGAGAGAGAATACCCATGCAACGCCATGCAATCCACCATGCAATACTTCCTCCCTTCCTCCATAGCTCCTTCCTCCACTGAGAGAGAGAGAGAGAGAGAGAGAGAGAGAGAGAGAGAGAGAGAGAGAGAGAGAGAGAGAGAGAGAGAGAGAGAGAGAGAGAGAGAGAGAGAGAGAGAGAATACCCATGCAACGCCATGCATCCACCATGCAATACTTCCTCCCTTCCTCCATAGCTCCTTCCTCCACTGAGCTCTGTTACCAGTGTAAAACCCTGGGAACTGCCGTGTCGGAATCCTCCGCCTAACCTCCCTTTTATAGCCTCCTGGCCCTAGGATCCCTTCTCCACTGGGCAGCCGGGCCCTTGGCCAGAGGTCCTTGACCTCCAGGGTGGCCCTTGGCCTGACAACACACATCACTACCACATGTATATGGTAACAATATTTGTTTAAACGAACCGGTCAACTCCCTCGTGCACACTTTATTCTAACTTGTGAGAAAAGGACACAATCAAATTTCTAGGGTTGTGTCAAAATTTCAAGGCTTTGTCATTGTTTTACACTAGAATCTTAAAATCGTGCTTGTTATCTTCAAGACAAGCTCGGAATATACCCGACTTTGGACTTTTCATTGGGGAAAGATACACCAAAGGACGATTCCCGAACATAGTTACACAGACCATGGACCCTCTATTTTGGAGGACCTACTATAAATAAAAAAGCATGCAACCAATGGGTTGTCCACTTTGTTCAAATGCCTTCAACAAGGAAAGCACCTGCCATTTGTGCATTGAAGCTTGATCGTGACTAAACAACCGAAGTGGTTGAAACATCCCCCCATACTAAAGGCCCCACTTTTTCTTCGTAGCTTGAGGATAAAAAGTGTGGATTTGCTGGGTTTGCCGTTTCTTCCTTGAAGGACCACTCCTAAATGTGCCAATTGCACGCCTACGAGGGAGCTCTCGTCCATGCCCTCCACATTAGAGGGATCTTTAGCAGATGTAGGGCTCTCTCAATAAAAAGTAGAGGCCATACTCCAACACGAGTAGGAAGAAGAACCTGTTGCGATCGGTAATCATGCCTATTTTTTGTCGGAGAAATCCTAATGATGCAATAGGGAACTTGCTTGAGGCGGCGAATTTTGGGTCTAGGGGTGTTTCACCTCCAACAAATTTTAGGGTAGCCTTTCGGGTTCCTATAGTGGCAATTTAATATCGACTATGGGGCGTAGTCTGCTCGGGCAGGGAGCCTTCCAACCCACCCACACAGACATCTTATAGTTATATTGAAAAGGCAAGAGTGAGCTGCCACGTGGTAGCATTTCCCTTCCCATCCCCCTTTCAATGGAATGCTAGCGGCCACGACAACAACACTCCACGGCAGACAAAGGCTGTGTAGGAGCGCTCCATGCCAGACCTGCTTGCCAACAGTGCTCTTGATATGCGGGTACCTATGTTGTTCTCCTCAAATCAAAGCAACGATCTTGCCATGGTTGTTTCCCTTCAATCGAAGCGATGAAGTGGCCTTGCCAGCTCCTCGACATGTGGGTCTCTCTCTCTCTCTCTGTCTATCTGTCTGTCTCTCTCTCTAAGGTCTCACTCTTCTCGAGTTGCGGGATGTTCTCTCTCTCCCTCTCTCTCTCTCTCTCTCTCTCTCTCTCTCTCTCTCTCTCTCTCTCTCTCTCTCTCCAAATCGCATATATAAGGTCTCTTGGACCTGAATCACCTGACGCGTACTCTCTCTCTCTCTCTCTCTCTCTCTCTCTCTCTCTCTCTATATATATATATATATATATATATATATATATATATATATATATATATATATATATATATATATATATATATATATATATATATATATATATATATGCGGGGCAGCATGCAAAACCTCAGTGCATGAACTCTGTATAAATCAGCACCTCACGACATCAAGAGCTCCCCCCAATCAACAATCTTCTAAGCGCTTGCACCTCCCCACCATTTGTACGTTAAGCACTCGCTGCTCACCACCCCACTCATCACTGCAATCTAAACAGGTGCAACTCCCCACATTCATGATCACCACCCCCCGGGGCAAGGCCCCCGATCTGAGTTCTGACACTCCCAAAGCAGGAGTGTGCAGTCTCATGAAAGAATCTCCTCATTTCTACTACAGTCTACCTTCTCTAGAGTCTCCACTGTTATTTGTGCTCCATCCTCATTTAAGGTCATCATAGCTTGCAAGATCTCCTCCACCATGCCAGCAAGGCTATGATGAGTGTGTCTTTTTGCCTCCTTGCTTCCTCCTCAATAGCAAGCATTCGAGGTGGAGCCTACGAATATGGCCGTGGAGCCCCCTGTCGCACCAAGTAGGTCACCTCACCTAAGTAGAATCTATAACAAGTCCACCTATGGTAAGACATCCTGTATAAGGTCCGCTTTCTATGTGACAATTTCTATGTCTCTATAATCACAGAAACAAATTATCAAGAGTAACGTTCCAACCTCATCCCTCTGTTCTAACCCAGGTTCTTGGAAGTTTAAGGCTACAAATGACAAAACAACCGAGAGTAAGGAGTATACAACTTCTCTCTAATGCCAAAAAATAAAGTCCAAAATCTATGCAGTGGCCTATGGATTGTTTGCCCTATCTACTGTCACCCTGCAGGCTGCCACCATGGCTTCCACGCTGCAACATCTTCCCAGCAAACACCATTTGCGTCTCCCTGGCCGCTTTACTGGAGGCGAAGGTTGCCTCTGTAGCGGATCGGCACTGTGACAAGGTCAACCTCCACGTGGCTGCACATGCTTGCAACAACAGATGGCCCTTTGCCTTACCAACCTAGCTATGTGGCGCATATATGGCAGCAACTTGGTGCAATGATAGCAGTCGTTCGCCAGCGTGGATACTCACCTTGGTGTGTAGGAGCGCGGGAGCGCACTAGCTAGCATGACCCTTGATGTGCGGGCAGCCAGCTTGCAGAGGGCGAGATGACCTGCGGGAATTTTATTTAACCCCCGGCCCCACCTCGGGTTCCCTTGCTTGCAATTTTTATTAAGCCCTCATCTGCTTGCTTATATTTTGCCTATGCTCTCTTACTTGCGTACTCCCCTTTCTCCAAGCCTCAAGCTCAACCGCCTTAGCATGTATACGCTCTCAACCTCCCTCATGAGTCACCTGCGGGGACGAATCATGTAGGCCCTGCAAGCATTTTCATGAGTGGAGGGAGCATCATCTGCATCATGGTTGGCGCATCATCACGCTCAATCATGGCAAACAACTATGTACATTCCCAAGCAGCCTTGATCAACGCATCTCAAAATCCTAAACTATGCTTAATGCCAGAGCTGCCTTACTGGTGCTGTTGTTGATGTTGCAGGGGGCACTGTTGTTGGGGCTCATGTGGAGTGTATATTGCCTTCGGTGGTGAGGGGAGCAAGCCGATGTTGAGGGGAGAACTTGCAATTCTTACATGGGCAGTTGGACCTGAAAATACTTGCTTCCGTCCCTTCTTTGGCGTTTCATTCCAAATCGCTTCAGGTTACCTGCTGATAAATAGTATTGGTCGCACGGCTCTATTCAGCTTGCCATGGCGCTGCAACATATTAAGATATCCATGGAGGACACTTTTTACGTTAAGCTTGAATGTAAGAGGTAGAGCAGCGTGATGACAACAGCCTCCAACCAGCCTTTATGCACTATTACGATGACGACATGTTGCATACCCTCCACGCATAGGTACCCTCTATTGTCAATGTGGTGGCAAAGATGACGGCCTATGGCTGACACACGAGCATGTTCCTGACACGGGCATCGCATCCGTAAGGTGTTGTGAACATGGGCCGCATTGCATCCATGCTCTGTAAGAGAATGATTATAGCCTTTGAGCAAGAGCACCGAGAATGGAGGAAGAGAGAGTTCACCAATCATCAAGGTTAAAGAGAGAAAGCAACACAAGGTTGGTTGAGAGAGAGAGAGAGAGAGGCCCAAGATAGCGAGAGACCGGCGAAGGCGGCCGGCCGTACTAGTCAAGCTGAAAGGCAAGCAGAGACCTTTCCACGTGGCAAGTGTCTCAATCTGCCACGTGGCAAGTATGGGCGCCTGCTGGGCCAGCCCATTGTCACGTGGGCAGTGTGAAAGACGGGGCGTTTATGTACGTGACGTGGCAGAACTTTATCAGCCACGCTGGCATGGCCACGTGGGCCGAAAGGGGGGACGACAAGAGGTGCAGGGCCCGTCCAACCAATTGCGAGTCGCCGCGTGGTGCTCCCCACGAGGGCGAGAGTTATCCCAGCGAAATGAAGAGGACGAATTGGCGTAGCTGCGGCAAGCAGAAGCAGTAGCAGCCGGAGCGTCCGTTAGGGTTTCTTCAACTGCGGGCTCGCAGCCTCGCTTCTTCCGGCACAATCCATTACGGTTTTCGAAGCTCGTAATGCGTAGACAGTAGGGTTTAGCAGGTTTCGGATCCTCTTATATCATCGCAACCCCATTGCCATAGCTCGATCTCCTTTTCCTCCGCTTGCTTAGTGCAGCCCCGCTTTCTATTCGATCCTTCGGAGCCCGAGTTTCTTCCCTTTCAATTCAACCTCGTTTGCATCGGAGGCGACGAGGCCATGCGCTTCTTCACCTCTCACGAGAACGGCGCGAGTCTCTACGCAATGAAGTTTGAGCTTAGGATGTTCTCCCAAGCCGAAGCCGACAGTATTGAAAGGAGAGATTTTCAAGAGGAAGGCTCGTCTCTGCAGCTGAGAGCTTGTCGGGGCCATTGAAGAAGAGATTGTGGCGAAGCTTAGACTTCACGCTTGTACAACCATCCCCTCCGCAAGTAAGGGATCTCGCCTTCGTTTAGTCGGAAACAAGGGCCTCCTCAAGAGTTAGCATCATTGGGAATATTCAGCGCAAAGGGTTCTGTTTGCCAGAATCCACAGCCGATGGCAAAATCATGTACCGTTGTGTGGTTTAGAAGAGATCTTCGGCTAGAGGATAACCCAGCTCTTGCAGCAGCCGCAAGGGCTGGCGCTGTTGTGCCTGTCTTCATCTGGTCTCCTGATGAAGAAGGGCAGTTCCGCCCTGGAAGAGTATCCAGATGGTGGCTGAAGCAGAGTCTTATCCAGCTGGATATTTCCCTTCGAAGCTTAGGTGTTTCTCTTGTGATGATAAATGCGAACGATACAGTTTCTGCACTTCTTGAGCTTGTCAAGACAACAGGAGCCAGTCAAGTTGTCTACAATCATCTCTATGGTATGATTTGCTTGTACCACGTTGAAGTGAATCTCAAATGTTTTTCTGCCACCAAATATTGGTGCACTGAAATTAGGAGAATCATTGACTGCTTGTCACATTTACCGTGTAGAGAAGTCGTAAAAAGGTTGAATGGGAAGGGTTCTTTTATGATTTTCTTACAATTTCTGGTATCATCTCCTATAGCTAGAACCAGAGGCCCTTGCAAAGGACTTCCTCCATTAACTTTCAGTCATTTAACTTTCTATGACTTGCCTGTATCAAGTATTGCGTGCCTTTCAGACGACCTTGTTTTCGGGCTTTACTTTGATTGTGCTCCTTGTTTGTTGCTTCTATATGACGAAAAAATAACTAAATCCAATCCAGAAATGTGTGACTGCGGTGGCAATGTCTAAAGAGAGAGAGTGCCTTGCAAATAGTCTGGTTCAAAAGAAAGCTGAGTGGCAAAAAGTTCTAATGTCAGTTGTGCTTGGTTTATGGATTGCAGATCCCGTTTCGCTTGTCCGAGATCATCGAGTGAAGCAGTCCCTTGTGCAAAATGGCATCCAGGTCCAAAGCTTTAATGGCGATCTCTTGTATGAGCCTTGGGAAGTACTCGATGATCATGGAAAGCCATTTACTTATTTTGAGAGCTATTGGGCAAAGTGCCTCACCATGCCCTTTGAACCTGAATCTCCCTTGCTACCTCCAAGGAGGTTAACTGCTGCTCCAGGTAACTAGTGTTCAAAGATGAAGCCATGCCTAGTTTTTGGAAAATTTTCCATGAGAGATTCAATGTGATGTGCAAAAGCTTGTAATGGACAGGCATTGTAGATCTGCGCTCTCTAGCATTTATTTTGTTTCCTATCTCTCTGCCAAAATTTATCAGCTTTGTGCTGTCACAAGACTAGAAGGGGGCCAATCAAAACAAGACTTTTCAACAGATTATGACTTCAAAGTTGAGATTTTGCGAAAAATAGATGAACTTCATGCCAGTACACTTGTTTGATTAAACTTTTCAAGTAAATCCAGCTCATAATTTTTGTCTTTTGTGTGCCGTGGATTGTGTGTTTTGTACAAGGTGGGAGTCGTTTATTTGCCAATTTCCTTTGTATTTACTAAGCTTAGGTAGGTTCTATTGTGATACCGACAGTGTCATGACTAGGCTTAACATGGTGTTACTGACCTACTGACCGCTGCTTCGTATCCAGGACTTAGTTTATCTAATTTTGATTCTTTGCACCTAGTATGAGACAGTTTTTTTTTTTTGAACCAGTAGACAAGTTGAGCACAATTCTCATGGTGCAGTATACAAAAATTGAGGGAAACCTTTCTAAGGTTGGAAAGATACAATGATACAAAACAATAGGGACAGAACAAGTGAGTTGTTAGAAACTTGCAGAGTTATATACTGGAAACAGTATAAGATAGTTTGAACAGTTTAGAGAATCAACATGTGAGGTGAGAATCTAACGGGGGGATACGAATTCACATAGTTGCAATTTGTCAGAATTTTCATTTCTATCAAAGAAGGAAGAACAAAATTCGTCTTTTGCTATTGAAGTGCTTGATCACATCTGCTTACTAGTTTACATCATTGTGATTTCTGAAAAAGCTGAAATACAAAGTAGAGAAGTTATAGAGTGAAGCGTTGGACAAGAAAATGCAAATGGTGTGACCTTCACTTTTCTTCACACACCTGAACACTGCGTGTAATGTCCACTTTATCATGCTTAACTTGGAATGCAGTTATGAGATTTCAGGGACCTTTGTTTCTGCGCTTATCACTCACTCAGTTGTTTGTGGTGTGCACACACATGTGCATGTAAAATCACATGTATAGACGGGCCGAATTAGCTCCTTATCTGTGAAGTTTAAAAGGCAGCACATCGATTGGCTATTGCAGGGGAAAACAAATGGTAATTGTTAGGCAATACGTCATCAAAATGGCCTATTGCACATGCAGGCTTTAGCTCACCAGTTTATTATTCTGTTCTTCATTTCTGTCTTATATGTCTGTCCTTATATTCAGGGGTATCTTTCTATGCAAATATTTAGTGGTTGATTCCCATTTTGGGCGTGTTATTTTGTAGCTGGTATTGTGCATTCTCTTACACCTGACGAGCTTGGCCTTGAGGATGAAGCAGACAAAAGCAGTAATGCTCTGTTAGCAAGGGCTTGGGCGCCAGGATGGAGTAATGCGGACAAAGCTTTGGAAGCTTTTTTAGCTGGTCCATTCTTAAATTATTCCAGAAATAGGCATAAAATAGATGGTCCTACAACTTCTCTGCTCTCACCTCACTTGCACTTTGGAGAAGTTAGTGTTAGGAAGGTGTTTCATTCAGTGCGCAGATTGCAAGTCTTGTGGGCTAAGGATGGTTCCATGCTAGGGGAAGAGAGTATTAATTATTTTATGAGGTCTATTGGATTTCGTGAGTATTCTCGGTATCTTTGTTTTAATTTTCCCTTCACACATGAGAGATCTCTCCTCTCAAATTTAAAGTCATTCCCTTGGAGGGTCGATGAGGGGCTATTTAAGGCATGGAGGCAAGGGCGCACTGGCTACCCTTTAGTGGATGCAGGAATGAGGGAATTGTGGGCTACAGGGTGGCTGCACAACCGAGTGCGGGTTATTGTATCCAGTTTTTGTGTGAAGTTTCTTCAACTGCCGTGGCGGTGGGGCATGAAGTATTTTTGGGATACCTTACTAGATGCAGATTTGGAGTCGGATATCCTTGGTTGGCAGTACATATCTGGAAGCCTCCCAGATGGCCATGAACTGGACCGAATGGATAATCCTCAGGTACATAAATAAGGAATGTATGTTTTATTATTTACTTTTGTCTGAATAAGGTTGTAAGGTGGTTGTTGGCTCTTGTGACATACTTAGACTGAAGGATACAAGCATGACCCTCTCGGTGAATATGTCCGGCGCTGGCTACCTGAGCTTGTTCGGTTACCCACAGAGTGGATTCATCACCCTTGGGATGCTCCTCCAGGTGTGCTGCGTGCCGCTGGTGTTGAGCTAGGGTCTAATTATCCTAGGCCTGTTGTTGAAGTGGCTGCAGCAAGGGAAAGGCTTCGAGACGCTGTTACACACATGTGGGAGCAGGAAGCAGCTCTGAAGGCTGCTGGAGATAAAGGTATCGAAGAGGCCTCAGTGGGCGATTCAATTGCGAAGGTCAATTGCCAGCCTGAGGTTGCAGCACAACCATGCAAGATACCAAAAGCTTCGGTTTCACAAGCAACGAATGGAGACATGGAAGTGTCATCAGCAGGAAGCTCACGACGGGATCAAATGGTTCCCACCTTTGCAAAAGAGCTAAAAACACAGGCAGATGCTTTATGTGGTGATTATGGTTCGATTGCTTTGCCTCTGCCATCCCAACAAAACCTTCCGTGTCCATCCACAAATTTCTCTGCCATAAGAGGAGTTTCCAAGCTGTCACCAGGCAATAGGGGGGATATGGTGGATACGACAGAGGCCTTGAGGAACACACACAGTGAACCGTTGCCTCCAGTGTCTGATACAAACCCAATGACGGAATCGTCATCGTCATCGTCACCCAGGAAACAAATCTCCAGTATAAAAGATGATCCTCCTATGATCTGGGTGCCTGCAATTGCCCATCAAAGACCATCTTCAGACTTTGGGTGTGTTCCCTATGCTGGTGATGCTGAGCAGCTCAGGAAACACTTACTAATTTTGCAGAATGCCAGAACTGATGATAAGGTATTCTTCATTTACATTGCATGAAAGTACAGATTGAATCTAGAGCACAAGTGATTGAAACCTCTTTTGCTATGAGTATCTCTCTTATCTTTCCAGGTAGAAGATGGAGTCCAACTTAATGGCTCTCAATGGGCTCGGGGATCCAAACGGAAGGCCAAAAGCTGAGACTTGAGTTCATGACAAATGCAATGTTGTTTAAACTGACGTGCAGTTGCACTGAAAATCTTCTAAAGCATGCTTAATATTTTTGTCCTTGCATCACAATTTTGTTTAACAGGAACTTCCTTTCTCCTACCAGGATTAGGTTTCCTAGATGTCAGGTTTGCAAAAGGGGGATCTTGATAAGAAGATTTTTGGGCTTAGTTAGAACCAGCTGGTATCAGAACAGTTTCCCTTGTGCTAGTGTTGAGAATTCAGCTTTAGATGCAGCGCAATCTCAGGTCGGAGTGTAATACACATCATTGAAGGATTTACTTTTTGTTTCTCCGAGTGAATTTTAATATCTTTGAAATTTAGGTGATATAAAGGCACATGACAGTGCTTGATTGCTGGAGGCAGAGATGAGGTTTTGTACATACAAGTGTGCGGGCTTGTAAAACTCGAGTTTACTGCACAGATTACTTGTGGAGTGAGTTGCCTCTTGTATAGGTCTCACAAGAGATGCTATTACGGATAGGGGTGGGCGTGGGATACCTAATGTGGTCTTTGCGCGATGGTACACGGGTCATCTTTGGTTTTGTACATACAAGTGTGTGCGGCTTGTATAACTCGAGATTACTGCACAAGGATTGGTGAAGTGATTACTTGTGGAGTGAGTTGCATCAATGGCCTCTTGTATAGGTCTCACAAGATGCTATTGAAGTTCCGAACTTCCGGCACGGATTAGGCGTGGGTGCGGGATATTCAATGTGGCCTTAGCCTGATGGCACCTGGCCCTGGCCTGATAAATATACATGGGTTATCTTTGGTTCTGTAGTGGGCAGGGCTTGTTAAACTCGAGTTTACTGCACAAGGATTTGTGAAGTTATTACTTGTGGAGTGAGTTGCATCAATGGCCACTCATATAGGTCTCACAAGATGCTATTAAAGTTACAACACGGATTAGGTGTGGGCGACCTAATGTGGCCTTTGCCTGATGGTACCCGGCCCTGGCCTGATCAATATACACGGGTCATCTTTGGTTTCGTACGTCAAGTTTACTGCACAAGGGTTTGTGAAGTGGTCACTTGTGAAGTGAGTTGCATCAGTGGCCTCTTGTATAGGTCGCTCAAGATGCTATTAAACTTCCAGCACGGAATAGGCATGGGTGTAGGATACCTAAGGTGGCCTTTGCCTGATGGTACCAGGCCCTGGCCTGAGTGATATACCTTTGGTTTTGTACATACAAGTGTGCGGGGCTTGTAGAACGCGAGTTTACTGCACATACAAGTGTGCGGGGCTTGTAGAACGCGAGTTTACTGCACATTAAGTCGTGAAGTGATTACTTGAGAACTGGCCTCTTGTATAGATCTCACGTCACCTCCACTGGTAATAAAAGACCACTTTTCGGCTGGATTTTGTGGATGGCGGCTTCCTTCTACTTATTGGTAGGCCTTAGCTACGACATAGCCGAGCGCTTCAAGATTGGGGTAATGATACCATGTGGTAGGCCTTGGGCTACGACATACCCGAGCACTTCACGATTGAGGTAATGATACCATGTGGATCACCACACCAAGCACAGGGCAATAGACAGATCCAAGTTGAGTGGAGCCAACCCATCCAATAGAAGGTCTTCCCTCAGCGTACTTGTTCCACCACTCCCACTGGGTGGACTTTGCGCTAGACGGTCAAAGTGACAATGAAAGTGGCAGTCTTGGTGGGAGGTCCAGCATGGACTAGAGGTGGCAAGGGGATACCTAGGTGAACTCAATTTGTGATGTATGGGTGCAGTGGAGTAGGGAACCTCGGGGGAACCTTGAGCAGGTGGTGTGTATATCCTTTGATTGGGTAATTTTGGTATCAGTACCTCTGCGTCTTGCAGATTCTCTTGCCAGTTGCTTAGAATATGTAATCGGAAAAAATTACAATCAGAAAAGACATTGCTACAGTGCTGGCAGGAGGAGCAGGGTTTCTTGATGACCTGTGCTGAGGGTGCAGTTCTTTGGGTGGGAAGTAGTGACTTAGGATGCTGTCGCTATTTGTCACCTATAATATTCAAGCCAGTTATTCTGGGCCCTGTTTTGAGCCATGATTTCTTGTTCGGACTGTGCATGGAAAACTGCATTGCCGCAATCTTGCAAGTGCTGTCAATGATGCTGTGGACGGGGTCCACTCATGAGCCTACTTAAGGCCTTTCCAGAGGTCTATAGTTTGATGACGACTTGCAGAGCATACCAATTGAGATTTCCGAGGTGTTCACTTGGCATTTGCAAGGGCTCTCTACATGGTGTTTGCAAGTAGAGAGGGGTACTTGTGAGTTTATATTTTTGTAGCAGAGCAGGGTATGATAGGTGCCTTGCTAATTGTATGTGGTATAGGAAGCAAGTGGATCATGAGAGGGATATTCACCTGAAGAGTGGCACACAGCAGGAATCTTTGTGGGGGATCTTGCTAACCTGGCTGGTGCAAGGGAGGCTGTACATGTGGTCTATCAAGGCTACTATGTGGCAATAACATATCTGCCTTACATAGCAGTTGGATGCTACCTAGTGTTCCCAAAAAACTGGGGTTTAGTGTATTTTCAACTGGGTAAAATTGCAAAATTCGGGCTAGATTTAGAGCTAGCCTTGACGACAACCGCAAAATTTTATGAGCTCGTGTTTATACTGGCAGATGCTTCAAATTTTGACCTTAAAATTGCAAAGTGTCCCTGGAGGTTTACCGTGGCTTTTACATGTTGAACGGCATGTTTCTGCTTGGAATCGATGACTGTTAATTGGGGGCCGTTTCTGCGTGGGAGTGAAGTTTCATTATGGGATTGCATGCATTTCCCTTCAGCCTTGATAGGAGTTTCTCCTTTTAGATATAATAATGTTTTGCTTATGGATCATAGCCAGCTAAGAGTTACCTCTTGCATCTCAGGGAGGTAGAGCAAAATCCAAGGTTTAAAACTGAGGAAGTAAATAGTAAACAAGGAGACTTTTCTTTTACTCCAATAGGAAAAGAGGTGAAGCCAAGCAAGCAATACACGCAATAGAACCGAGCAAGTGCTTAGGAAAGTTTGAAGAAAAAGGGGGGAAGGTGTTTTAGTAGGAGATGGTGTAGCCAAATGTTACTGCTTTTCAATCCAAGTTATCCATTTTGATGCTAGTGACATTCAAGATGAGGTTTGAAAGCATTACAACAATTACAAACATAACCTTTCTAATTATCTCATGGGGTTGGCCTTGGCATCTTTGGACTTATGTCTGACCTCAGTACAGTGCTCTTTGTATTTGTACTGCTTGATTTTTTTGTTTGTTTGTGTGTGCGCGTGTGCCTAGTCGTGTCTCCTAGTTCTACGGCCACTATTGGCCATTGAAGGCATTAGTTGGATGTTGTGTTTAGTCAATACTATGCATGATGTTGTCTTCAACCATGCGTTGTGTAGTCAATTATATGCATGGTGGAGCTGATGGTTGTTTAGTCTTCTGTGTGACTATACTGTACCTTCTTTTAGGAAGTCCAACGATTAGTCAACTTCCATCCTTCATATGAGGAAAATGAGGTTTTTGAATGAGCATGCACCTTTAACTTGCATGGTGTGCATGCAGCCAGTTAACCTTTTACTTCCACAAACTATTAGGACCTCTGTTTACCATATAAAATTTAAATTGTTTTTAGACAATAGTGCAAATTAAGCACACTAGCTCAGATCTAAGTAATCTAAATTGATATAAAAATATGAATTGTGGTCTCGCTCGTTTGCATGGTAATGAATAAGAAGAAGATATAGTATTTGTTGATTCCATTGCTCTCTCTCTCTCTCTCTCTCTCTCTCTCTCACACACACACACACACACACACACACACAAACACACCTTTTTTTTGGGTAAATCGATTTGATTAATTTACTAGTGGGAAACCTCGAAGCGAGGAAAACCCATAGAAAGGATCATATATAAGGGGAAGAACACATAATGGCTCAGCTGTACAATGTAGCTAGAAACATTCATAGGAAAGTTGATGCATCTCTGTGGTGATATCACCAACTTCCACGGCAAATTACAACGATTGCTTGCGAGAGAGCTTGAAGAATGGGAGCGGGTCTGTACGAGTACAATGGAACATGTAAGCATTACGTTGATGCCACAGGGTCCAATAAGCCCTATATCTGACCCACATGAAGAAAGTTGCGAAACACTGTAGCGTCGGTGAGAAAATGCCAAAGGCCCAAAACCTTTTGTGGAAGACGATCCTTGGAAAACAGAGCCACACACAAGCCGATACACGGCGAAGGAAATCTCTAGTAAAAATGGCAGACATTCTCTTCTGCAGTTGAGCAACGGACACAAGAAGAGGGGCGAATATGATGTGCCCTAAGAAAAGTGCCGATTGGGAGCACTCCAAGCAAACAACGCCAAAGAAACAATCACTCCTTCAAAGGCAAACGGCTTTTCCAAAAGGCAAAGAGAAGCTTCCTCCACCAGAAATCAGATTTGTGCATGTGCCAAAGGGCATTACAATGATCAACTAGCCAAGGTTGTGGTAGAAGAAGAGCATAAATTTGATTGGCAAAAATATCTCGAAAAGGCGCCGAAGGTCCCAATCAGACATGCGATCACCATCAGGCAAAGGTGTAACGGGCAGAAAATCAAGCAACATGTTTTGAAGTTCTCTCCAAAATTGATAGTAATGCATGTCCAATCCAAAACGGCGAGCGGCGAAGGGAAACTCAAAAGTATATCCGGCCTCATTGACCACATCCTCAAAACCACACGAATGTCACGACGAGAGAAAGTAAGCATGGCGAGGCAAGTGGTCTACCAAAGTAAGAGAGGCTGGCTGGCTCCAAAGGAGATTCTCTAAACGAATCGAATCACCTTTTTGTCGAGGATTCCATGAAAGATGAATCGTAACCTCTTTCCCGGCAGATACCAAAGTGGAAGCAAGAGGACATCTAGGAATGTTCCCTTCCATCTTACCAAACACCACCTCCCAGATAGATGATTGCCAATGGCCGAATGAGGAAGTAACAACATGCTGTTCGAGGTATGCAAACATCAGAGTCCAAGGTTGAATTTGTTGCGCTAGTTCAGGGAACAACATAGCTTTCCTAGCAAGAACATGCCTCCGCAAGTCCAAAATATTAAGGCCACCAAGACGTTTAGGAGTGCAAAGCTTCTCCATTGACATCAATTGCAAGCCTTTTTTCTGAGCACGGGTCTGCCAGAAATGGGACATAATTCCGTCACACACACACACACACACACACACATCTATATATGTATGTCTATAGATAGACATGTATATGTATATGTATATGTATGTATATATAGATTATATATAAAATGTATATGTATAATCAATCAATAGATTGTTTTTTTCATGTCAATATGGAGGATATTGTGGGTTAGTACATGTTTTTAAAGGAAATAGGAGGAGAACATACTTATTGAACCAAATGAGGAGGTAAAAAAAATGGCTTCAGGAGTTTTTCTTGATGATTTTTGTGCCTAAGAAAAATTAAAATCATATCAAACATCACAAAATATGCTCTGAATTCCGCAGTGAGTTTGTAGTAAATAAGGGATAATGTGCAGAAATGGCTTAAGCAAGGATGAATTTAACGTCTTCAAGAAGATGTAAGTGATTGCTGCAACTTTATTTCCACTTGATTGGAAATTACCTTTCTATATCTTTGTGTCGCACATTCATATTAATGGTATTTAATTCTGATGCGTTAACACATGTTTTGTTGTATGCTTGTTAGGTGGAAAGTAGCATAAACCATTGGATTATTTAATGGTAAATATCATATGCACATGGATAAATTGTTTATGGATTATTTAATGTTCTCACCTCTAACTTTGCACATATGCATAGCACCTTTTAGTCTAAGTGTCAGGTCTAACGTAAGACCGGGCAAAGCAAGGGCCATGACGGATATGCGACAAAGGGGGTCCTATAAATAGCAAGGTCAAGGGTTTATATAGGGCATGGTCAGGTGGTTATTTGCATATGTCAGTCTCCTTTGTCTTATATTGGTATTAGATCTCACGAAAGAAGGGGATGGAGAAGCACGAAGAAGCTCTCTCTCTCTCTCTCTCTCTCTCTCTCTCTCTTAGCTGGAACAAGTTCTCTATGTATCTTTTTATCTCTCTCGCCCTTGATGGCAACCCGAGGAAGCTTGGAAGGATTGTGGGATAAGCCGTTTTGAAAAGCTCTGAAGCTTGTCAGAGAAACAGCCGTAGGAAACGAGGCTTAGCACACCAAGGACATCGACGAGCACAAGGTGTGACAGGCCGCTAAGCAGGGGAGGTGGAGACATCGGCCTTCACGGATTCGGCTCCCATTGGGTTTGCAGCAGCCTCTAGAGGCTTCCTCGTCACAAGTGGCAAGCTCGATGAGCAACACAATCAGGCGGGGGCGTTTACATCCCTTGCGCAGAGCCGCCATTGTTGAAGCGTAGCTCTTATTTTTTTTAAAATTTTTAGCTGATTTTGCCCCCCCCTCCCCTCCTCCCCCCCGACCCTCCAAATTCTACGAGGCTTGTCCCACAACATGGATCCATAGGCTGACAAGTTAACAAATAAGATTAAGGGAGGGTGTCCACAGTTGGTCCCCCCCGCCCTCTTCTACTTGCTAAAGGCTAACAAAGCCTACCTCACCGAGGCAAAGACGAAAAAATCAATCAAGGCCAAGGGACAAAGATAATCAGATTTCAATAATTTTTGTGAAATCACAGAGATTATGAGGAATTGCAACATATTTAAAAGGTTATAGTTACCAACTTTCGGTATGACTCAAAATCGGCAAAGGCAAGGTCAAAATCAACAAAGGACGTCAATCTATCCTACAAGATTCAAGGCTCTAAAAATATGGCTCTTCTAGTTCATGGATTTGAAAATCTGGCAAGTACGGCTATGAGCCTACATACAATGTATTGGTGCATCTGACAAGCTTCCAGATATTCATGTTCTAGTCTCAGTTTCAATTTCAAATTGGTTATGCAATGCTTACCATCCAAGGGGTATACAAAAGCCTTTAAAGCCTGATTTGCTCCTCGTTGCAGCAAGGCTATGACTAGATTTAGCAATTTTCAATTATTTGCATGGATTTGCGAGTAGGAATGATTGTTACTTTTATAATTGCACATGAATGCTTGAAGTTTGCAAAATTGTTTTTTACATACCAATATGCATTGTCATTTTCCAATTTGCAAAACATTTAAGGAAAGCATGGCTTGTCTTAGTTACAACAAGGTTGTAAGTCAATTTGGCCATAGATTTTGTTGGTCAATCTTTCTTTTGTTATGTCCTCTTTGTGCTATCAAGCGGAGGGGAAAAGCAAAGCTTTCAGGAGCATGACTCGATACCTATGTATATGCTTTGGATGCATGGTCACTCCAAACCATTTATAGTTTTCTTGAGTGCACACAAAATAAGTACACGAAGTATATTGAAAGCACATGGACATCCACAGCTATGAGCCGATTCCAACGTCAACAATCATGCCACATGATGCTACAACTTTCGATGCCAAGGACGATAGTTACAGAAAATTGGTAAAGTACCTTAATTTTAAGTTTCAATTTGAACTTATTCCATCTTGCAGAATTTTCTACAATGCCAACTTGACAAGCAAATGTTGCTTCGATCAAGAAAAGTTTGGTAGTTAGATGACATTTGATAGCTAATCTTCAGGAGCTATCTCTTTTAGTATCGGGCAATCTTATGATTCTCAACAAGCTCCATGATTTGGCAAGGAGAATTCTCTATGAAAGATCGACAACATCAATTCTCTTTTGCTTTGACATTTGTGTGTCAACAAGAGCACTTGTTAACTATGAGCACTCATGTTGCATTCCGTCTCACTTTTTCAATGGACTTATGCGAAGCAAGGCTTCACTTCAGGGCATATTGCGTAGAAGCTTTCAAAGCATATGAACTTGGGAAAACTTGGCAACATGTTTACCTGATTTTTTCTTGGAGGTTAGTATGAATCAAGCCACGAGGTCATACACGGTACATCCAATAGCTCTAAATTTCTCAATATACATGGATATGAACCAGATTCAAGCGAAGGCAATTGCTCTCCGAGGGGCGACAAGGTTAGCCAATTTTAACTTCTAGTTGTTTTTTTGTCTTTAAGAATTCATTTAAAAAATATTTCTCAGATGTGCAAAGCAAAGTGCTTTGATAGACTTAAAGTGAAGCAAGGCTTCTATTTCGTGCCAAAGTACTATCCATTGACGTAGAATCAAGGATAATGGCACGCAGATTTGGCAATAAGAGAATAGAAGCTCACAATTTAAGTTTGACAATGACGAACTGTGATATATCCATGCCAGTGCCATCATGCAAGGTACATATGGCATCGGATCAAGCTGTTGAGATCGTCATTAAAGCCAAGGGCTTATCATAGCCAAGGGTTTATCACCTTACTTTTTTGATATGCATGCATGGCATGCGAGTACATTGAGATTCATTCCATTGAATCCTTGTTTATTTTTTCGCTATAACATCAACCACTGTTCAATAAGAATTGAGGATTGTAGATTTCTTGTGATCATTCTATGTGTCTACAACAACAAACACTTTATACCGTTGGCTCTATGCACAATGTGCAACCAATAAAGATGGCGCTTTCTATAGGTAGCAAATATGTATGGTATGAATATCGCACACCTAATTCATGGGATGACACGAATAGATTAAGATACCCTCAAAGTAGGGGATCTCTTGTTTGAACACTCAAGAGAATTTAGTATGACTACCTTCTTTGGGGTGTTATACATCTTTCTCTTCTATTCATAAAGAGAGAAGATTATTTTAAGATTCTGTTGTGAATAAGATTCCAACTTGAGAAGATGTGTTGCTTAGTTGCAGCATTGATTGTATCTCTAAGAGTGGTATTTTCACGCGTGTGACCTATCTAATATACAATCACTTCATAGGTATTGAGGATCACTGTTTGATCTCATCACAATTGTACTTTAAAGGAAAGAAGTTTGCAGTCTGCCAAGGGATAGTGAAAAAGTTCAACTTTCCAAGTTGATTCCAATCACTGCTAGACACGGTAGATTGTGTTGATCACCGATAATAGCAGTTTCCATGCAAAATTTAACCAAGGGGTTGGATAGTGCAGAATATAACCAAGGGGTTTGGATTGCCAAGGCAAAACCCAGGGTTACCAGTTCAATATTTCTTGTTTTTCACTAGTCTCTACTTTAGTATTTCATAGGTCAAAGACAAAACAACTCTTTTGACGCTTGCTTTTTGGTAAGGTACCTTTCAAATTGTATCTTTCAAGTTTGGACAGTGCACTTGACTCCAGGTAAGTGTACGCTATTTTCTACCTCCAGGTATGTCTATGATTTGGTTTTATTTCATTTTTGCATATGCTTTGGTTGATTTTCCCAACTCGGATGTATATGCTAGAATACTTTCATCCATTTTTCTCTTCAGAGACATGACAAGGTCATGTAGGAGCAAAGAGTCTTGGGATAGTAATGTACCAAATACAATTCTGCACCCTATAATGGTAGACTTACATAGTAGGGTTTCGTTTGGCACACACTAGCACAAGAGGAAAAACATGGTCTAGGAACTCATGGAGTTCGGTTTAGCCAGTATGGAGAAAGGTTTATAAGGGTCCCTCTCACTTATGTCACTGAGTGTTTACAATTACCTCCACACACAAGTACATGAAGGATGTCATTTTTTCTGACATCCTTATATGAGACATATTCAACATGCGGAGATTATGAGTCTCTGGGATTGACACTGGCGTCCGTTCTTTCAATTACTTGTTGCAACATGGTCTTTGGGTACTGGTCAAATCCATTTTTTAAGACCATTTTGAGCCCATCATATCAGGAACAATTTCAATGGCCAGAAATTGTTGGATACCTAGTTAGACTTGGTAAGGGTACAAGTATTGTTAACAACTTTAACGGATGGTTGTTTACACATGTAGCAAAGCTATGTTCTGTTAATCAACATATTTTATTTGGTACTTAGGTGTGATCTATTTTCACACTCTATTATGGTCCAAATATGTTAGCACGACTTTCACATGGAAAGTATTTAGTTCTTTCCCTGTGAGCTTTGAGCATAAAGTTAGCCATAAGCATTGGCAATTATCGTCATGGATATGTAGGCTCAAGTTTGTTTCTGCTAAATGCACGCACACTATGTGTTATGGACCCTAGTGTTTAGCAAAGGTTGATTTAGAGCGGCATGCACATTCATGACATTAGAAGCTGCTAAAGCATTTCACACTATATGTGCGATATCTTTGTGAAATTAATTGTGGGTCTATCAATCACCGATAGATGTCATGGCTCGGTTTTTGGGTGATAGATAAGTTGACTAAACTTTGTATGATTTATTCAATCCACTTGTCCAATCTCTAAAGTTAACCAAGTTGGTTGTTCATAACATTGTTGATTACTCACCTATATTGTCAGGAATTATGATACTTGTTTATCAGTCATTTTGGAGGACTGTCTGTAAATAGTGGAGAAACACACCTCACTACTTCCAGTCATCCAAAGAGGATAAGCAAATTACAAGTGTTGATTTTGTTGCTAGGATATGCTAAACGTGTACGATAGCACAACACAATCCAATTAGAGAGGTTATCTCTCTAGTTGGAGTTTGCTTATCATGAAGCAAAGCATGTTGCGACTAAGTTTAATCCCTTCATGTTTCGATTATATTTTCAAGCTCAATCACCATTTATGGTGGGGTTGTTTACCGATGAAGAATGATAACAAGTCAAGCACTTAATTTTTGCTAATAGGTTCTGTCAGCATGTTACTTTCATGGAAATTGAAAAGAGGTATTCTTTTAGACACCTCTTAGTTGTGGTAACTTGTTTAGCATACTCTAGTGAGTTATAAATAGAGTTTACACACCATCTTGGATATAGACCAGTTACACAAAAAGATTGCAAAGGGACAACAATGTGGAAAATCAAGATGTTCTCTTGATTTCATTAAACCTCCTATTGAACCGTGTCATAAAATCTAATTTCTAACTAACCCAAATGATTTTCTCATATTAAATTGATTATTTAATGTGGGAGAATAAATGGGAACAAGAGTTAGAATATAGACATGTGCTTATGAATCTATCTTAGCACAGGACCAAAGTCGGACCAAAGTCAATGGGTCCAAATGAGAGATGGTATGTCAAAGAGCAATGCTAGCTAATGAAGCTTGAAAGACCTTAGGGTTAGCCTCATTAAAGACCTCCAAAGGTTAGTGTTAAAAGTCCTTAGACCTAGGACCTTAGGCAAGCTAGGGTTGAGCTTAAGGTGGGAACCCGGCCCAAGCTTGAGGTGCTTGTCGCGCTTGATGACTAAGGTGCTTGTCATGCTTGATGAATAAGGTGCTTGAGGTACTTGTCATGTTTTATGACTAATGTGCTTGAGGGGCTTCATGACTAAGGTGCTCGAGGGGTGAAGTGTTCCAAAGTCAACATGATCTCTACAAGAAGGGGGGCGAGCCCTAAAGCTACGCACATGAGAGAGAACACACACATGCTCACTCAAGGCAAGCCCAAGACCTAAGAGGCAACAAGGACAAATGTCAAGCACCTACACATGTTGCCCTTATGTAGTGCCTAAAGACTATTGGTTGACCCCTAAGGGGGTCCAATGAGAATTTAGTTTATTTGATTAAATGTTTAAGCATTTTTGAAGTCCTCTCTCTCAAAGCGGTAAGAAGGACACTTGTCCTAATACTACCCTTGTTGCTTGAAATGTAAAAAGCATGTGATTGGCCAGGCTTGAGGAGGTCCAATCACTTTCAGGCTTCACCTAGAAGAGGGGGTCGACCCAAGCAAGGAGGGGGTGTGATTGACCATGTACCCCCTCTCATTGTCACACACACACACACACACACACACACACACACACACACACACACACACACACACACACACACAAGAAAGGAGGGGGTGTGATTGACCATGTACCCCCTCTCATTGTCACACACACACACACACACACACACACACACACACACACACACACACACACACACACACTCACTCATTCTCATAGTGTGTTGTGCAAGAACACCATCTCCTTCTCCAAGCTTGAGAAATTGAGAGCCTACACCAACAACTCTTGGCTATGGAATGCAAATCCAACCAAGAGCCATGCTTCAATGCTATGCTATCCATCTTCTTCAGCTCCATTAATATGCTACTATGCTATGCTAAGCTCTAAGAGTAATGGTATGAGAGGACACTACTTCTTTCTCGTAAGATACTTCTTCTTCCTCTTCCCTACCCTCATTCCCTGCTAGCTCTTTCCACCTTTGAAGGTGTTTGAGGTCTTGGGATTGAGGCCAGGGACAAGTTAATGCTGTCATTATATTAAGTTATGGGAATAATTGTGATGCATGAAGCTCTCTATCTTCATTGCACCATCAAGGTCTCAAGGAACACAAAGCTTGTATTGTACCAAGTCTCTCTTTATGGGAGAAGCTATAATACAAAAGCCTTTTGGAGGGGGGGCCGGCTCCGCATAAATCCGGTCCTCAACTATTGTCAGGTTCTCTAATTCTCTCTCTTGCAAACTATTGTTCATGCCAATTTAATTAAATATATTGATTATGTTGCTACCTCTAATCAAGTTCTCCCTCTATTTTCTCAAAGTATTCTCATAAAGATGCTCGCTGCAACTTTCTTAATTCCGCTATTCTCAACGTTCATAGACCATTTCCGTTACATTGGTATTAGAGCTATTGGTTTCTATTTTCTTGCTTAAGAAGAGGGGTCCTTAAGTTGTCCATGAAAGGTTGGACCTATTAATTGCAAGAGGGTAAGTGGGACAGGAATCTATTATCTTGGTTGAAAAGGACTTAAGTCAAGGTACACCATTGGGAACTATTGACTTAATAATGGAGTCTCTCGGGGCTTGCCATGTCTTTGGCTTATCCATTATTGAGCTATAGTCGTCCTCGACTATGAGGTAGAGAAGATAAAGCCTTAGTCATTAGTCTATGTTTCTTAGCAGGTAGAGGATTCCTTTTTACCCTACTACATCATTCCAAAATGGATGACTAATCCATTTGGGGCTTAGGAGACTTAACTGCCGCAAGCATGTCTGCTTTTGAGTCCATTTCATTCTCCCAAAGTAGAGTGACAATCTCTACTTGGTATTTAACTAAACTTATAAGACGAAAGCATTGTTCATTTAAAAAGCATTTACATTTTCTTACTCTAGTGTAGCATTGTAAGCATTGACAAGGTTCATGCTATCCTTAAGCTGTGTTCCTTGCATCCATCTAACATCTTCAAAAGGATAATTTTTGAATTTAATAAAATATCGTCGGATAATCTTACCATGTCTTAGTACCTTGTCTTCATGTGGAAGGATGGATTCGGGTTGGAGCACCTCTTCTTCATCTTCAATCTTGGGCGGGTCCTCAATTATTGGTTCTCTTGGTGGCTCTCCTTTGTAATGCTTAAGTAAGCTCACATGAAAAGCATTGTGTATGAGCCAATGATTGGGCAACTTTAGTTGATAGGCCATCTCGTTGATTGGTTTTAAGATTGAAAAAGGACCATAGTATCTTTTTGCTAGCTTAGCCTAACAATTTTGGTGGCCCATAGGATTTTTGCTCATAGTTTGCCTCAATCGAGCCTTGGGAAACTTGAGTAGGACCCAATCATTTTACTTGAAAGTTAAGGCCCTTCTATGCTTGTTAGCAATAATTTTTTGCCTTTGTTGTGAGATAGATATAGCCTCCTTAATCTTTTGAAAAGATTATTGTAGGTCTCAGCTATACTCACGAGCAACGAAGATCTTCCCATGTACCTTAAGTAGCAAGGGACTTTTAGGTCTTCCCTCAATGATCTCGAAGGGTGCCTTCCCTATAGTAGTATGGACAGTGTTATTGTACACATACTCTACAAGGGGTAGGTACTTCTCCCATTGTGAGCGTTGATCTACTTCTGTAATATAGGTCTTGAGTAGATCTAGAATTGTAAGGTTAGCTATTTCACTTTGGCCATCCGTTTGTGGGTGATAGGCCAAAGAGAAATTTAACCTTGTTCCTAGATTTTCAAAGAGATCCTTCCAAAAATTACTAGTCATTCGAGGATCTCTATTCGACACTATTGATGTTGGCAAGCCATGGTGTTTAAAAATTTGAGGGTTTCCATTTAGTGTGCCTTAATAGTCTTTTTGACATGTATAAAATGTACTTGTTTAGTAAACCTGTCTACTATTGTCCATATTCCCGTATTCCCATGGATGGACTTGGGAAATCTAAAGATAAAATCCATGGATATGCTCTCTCAAGGTGAACTAGGGATTGGTAAAGGATTGGAGCAATCTAGGTTGCTTCCCCCTATAAAACTTTGTCTTTTGGCATACCACACATTTTGACACATAGTCTTGTATGTGCGTCTTCATGGTAGGCCAATAGAAATACGTCTCTACTCCGTGAAGGGTAGGTTAAATCCCTCGATGCCCCTCGTAGGGAGGAGCATGGGATTCATACATCACTTTCTCACGAAGAGAGTGAGTAACACATAGCCTATTTCCATAGAGAAGTTAACCATCCTGCAAGGTGAATGGTTCTTCTTTCTTCCCTAAGGAAAGGTCTCAAATTACATCTTTAAAATTGGGGTCAATAGCATATTCATCTATAGATCATAGAAGATAGATCATTGTGAGGTTCTATGGACACCAAACTAGCTCTTGGGGGGTCGTCGTGATAGTGCATCAGCTACTTGATTGTGCTTGCCAGCAATGTAAGCAATATGAAAATTGAATTGCGAAAGAAAATTTTACCCACCTCATTTGTTTGTCAGAGAGCTTGGTTTGCATCATGGAGTACTTAAGACTTTGGTGATCCGTGCATAGGATGAATGGAGTCCCCAAAAGGTAGTGCTTCCATGTGTCGAGGGCATGTAGGACAGCTAGTAGCTCCTTCTCGTAGATGCCCAATACTTGCTCGTCAAAATTGAGTCTTCGACTCTCATATGCTATGTCATGCACTTCTTGAAGCAAAACTGCTCCAAAGTAATCTCCACAAGCATCACATTGGACCTCAAATGGTTTTGAGAGATCCGGTAGTGTAAGCATAGGTTGAGAGGTAAGCTTTTCAAAAGCTTTTTGTTCTTTAGCAGTCCATATGTACTTAACATTTTTCTTGGTCAAGTCATATAGTGGTCCTGCTATTTGGGAGAATTTAGCTATGAAGCGTCTAAAGCTTTGTAGCTCATGTAGATTCCTTGGGTTAGGCCATTCTTTTATTACCTCAAGCTGGATCTATACGGATACCATCTTGAGAGATAATATGACCTAAGTATTGAATTTCTTGGAGGAAAAAATCACTCTTCTTTTGGTTAATGAAAAGTTTATTCTCCCTCATAGCTTGAAAAACTACCTGGAGGTGTTTCTTATGCTCCTCCAAAGATTTGGAGTAGATGATAATATTGTCGAAGAACACTCTAGTGAACTTGCGGTAATGTCTAAAGGTTTTTTGGATTAGGCGGTTGAACGTGGGTGGAGCATTTGTCAAACCAAAAGGCATGACAAGATATTCATAAAGACCAATCATTGTATGGAACGCGGTCTTTACGATATCTTCATTCACTATCCTTATTTGATGATAGACCACTTTTAAGGCCGATCCTACTGAAGTAGGTTGAACCTTGTAGCTTATCAAATAGATCTTCTACCCACAGTACGTGAAATCTGTTTTTGATGGTGATACGATTCAGTGCTTGATAGTCCACAAACATCGGTATGTGCCATCTTTCTTTTCCACTAACATGACTGGTGAACAAAAGGGAGAGGAGCTAGGCCTCACCATCCCCTTATCTACCAGTTCGTGCACTTGCCTCATAATCTCCTCTTGTTGAGCTTGAGAAACTCTATAATGAGGTTTATTAGGCGGTGAGCTCCCGGGTAGAAGCTCTATCATATGGTCATCATCCCCTCGTTTTAAAGGTAACTCCATAGGGATGTCATCGATAAATACATCTTGGAATCTATTTAGAAAATTAGACAAGTCTAATTCTACTTGATTCCTACCTCTTTGTTTTATTAGAACATTAACATCATTTAGAGACTCTTTGACAAATCTCTTCCCTTTCCTACCTACAAATCGCTTCCCTTTCCGCCTCTTTCTCTTTCTCTAAATGCATGTTGGAGGGTGAGTGCTAGCGCCCACAATGCATGAAAATAAATTTTGAGTTTTATTTATTAAGCAACGGATATTAGGAGCATTTTATGCCCAAATTTTCAGAAAGCACAGCAAAGCGAATTTGTGGCTCAAAATCAATACCAGTTTGATATAGCAAGGGTTTCAGTAGGGGAAATTGTGCCCGAATAGCGTTGCAAGAAAGCTATGGCGAATGAAAACTTCAAAGGGTGCACGCAAGTAGGCTTCATCCAAGTACTTCGAGAGTTGGAGATCGTTTCATCCATGCACACCAAGTAGGTTGCCTCACGTTCTTCTTGCTCAGCATGATAGCCAAGCGCTAGCACTTAGTCATAATAAAGAGCATGCAATAGCGGGTATAATTTTTTTGATATGCTGTCCATTTGTGTTTGGCTTTGATTGAGATCTTTGGAACCTCCCTAGCACCGTTGAAGATGGCATATGTAAGGTAAACTTGTATACACTCTTTGGAGATTAATTACACACAACCATTTAGGTTGCAAATTGTCAAATTGATATAGAGAGCTAGCAGTCTTGGAACAATTAGGCACTAGCACTCAGGATGAGGAATAGAGGAGGATAAAAGAAGAATTAAGCGCTAGCGCTTGGGCAAAGTGCATGGCATAGGGTAGTCATTAAGGGCTAGTGCTCAGGCTGAGGAAGAGAGGACTTTTAGGAAGCAATAAGGGCTACTGCTTAGGCAAGTTTCATAGTATAGGGTAGACATACCATGGCGCATAGCATGGGGACATGGCAATTTGTGGAAATAAGAGCAGAAGGGAAATGCCTATAAATATGGGTACCTACATTATGATAAAGAGTTTCAAGAAGGTGGTAAACAAGAATATGACAGCTATTTGTAAGGTAATAATCCCTAAACGATTCTGCTCTCTATCTTTTATAATGATGTCTACCTTCCATCTCTCCCTCTCTCGCGCATCCCCTCTACCTCCCTTGAGCTCACCAAGTGGAGGTAGAGGGGATGCACGAGAGAGAGAGATGGAAGACATTATTATAAAAGATAGAGGGTGGGATAGGGAATAATAGATGCCTATAAATAAGGGTTACATCCGAGCAGATACGTGTAAGGTATACATCCTAGTAGGTTGAGTGGCTACATCCAAGCAGATACGTGTAAGGTAACCTACTCCTTGACACCTAGAGAGAGAGATGAAAGGCATAGAGATATTGGCTCTCTGACCAAATAAGTTCATTATTTGTAGACAGAAGTGACAGATATTTGTCAGTTTATTCCATAAAAATGTTAGTCTAGGAAGCTTAGAGATAGATCTACAACAAAAAATTGGATAAAGCATGTGAAAATTGGGTTTTTGAATTTTTGAGGATAGGAGTATGAAAGAGTGTGTGAGGGATATGGAATTATAGATGCACAAAGGACTCTTAACCTGATTGTCTTTACCACTGTTTCTTCTCTCTCCTTCTTTCTCCCACTTAATTTCTATCTCCCTCTAGGTCAACAAGAGAGGAAACTATTATATCGATAACAAGACAAAGTTTGAGATATAAAGGGAAGTGCCTTAAAATTGGTTCATCATATATAGAGTGGAGAAACCTATGGGGCATTGAGAGTAGGTGAAATTATACATAGACAATAGATGAGAGGCATAGTTAGTTCTTGTCATTCGTGCAGGTATTAAGTGGCTTTGAATAAGGTGGCAAGACATGCATACGATGTTGTACTGTTTATAAGTATAATTAGTGTAATTTGGTTTTGGTTTATTGTGCAAAGTTGACTATCTTTTCAGTAACGTCTCAAGAAAAGGTGAAGTGCCTAAAAATACATTCAGAGTTGTACTGTTTATAAGTAGAATGATGGTATTTCGGTTTGATTTGTTGTACAGAGTTCAGTTTCTTTGCATTAAAGTCTAAAGCTTCCAGATGATGGCTAAGAAAACTGATGCTAGTGCATACGTTGAATTTATTTATAATGGAGAAGATGTTGGCGTTGGGAAAATAGATAAGACTTCAAATTTGTTTAAGCTTCATGGAAGTAGATTGTTGTGGGGAAGGATGCTTCTTTGTTGCTGTGGTGGAGATATATGAAGGGAAGGATGCTCCATTGCCTCATGTTACTTCTGGAAATGAGGAGATGACTACTTTGAAGAAGGCGGATAATAGTTTTGTTGCATGGCCTAAAACTGATTTGGTAATTTTGGGTTTCATTATAAAATTTCTAGACATTGATTTTCTCTGAGTGAATAGTGTATTGTGTACATCTCAATGGGTTAACTAGTTGAATGACTTTTCTCTCCTTTGGGTTACATAGCGGGTCAGCAAGATTGCAAGGACTGAACCAACCCAAATACCACCAACCACTATTGTCAGGCACTACACTAGTAGCAAAATAGTTAGTGTTGACCCATCTCCACATGTTTCGTCCCATTGAAAAATCTAAAAAGTCTGCTAAGGGCAAGACAAAAGTGCAAGAAGGGACATCTTATGGGTTTGTGCGAGATGCTATCATCTCAGATGAGGATATCGATGACCGAGAGATGGAGGCTTACATGATAGCAGGGGTGAATACCAGGGGGGAGTTTCCCATTAACGAGGATGTCACTGTTCGACAGGATATGTTGTCCAAGCATCTTAAAACTTTAAAGGTAATTGTAGTCTTTGTATTGAACGTAAGCGGTGGCTTATGCTAAATGAGTTTTTGGACATACATTGGTTATTGCATATAGAGCATGAGACTCCGTTTCCATGGGTTCCTTTATGCCATTTGCTTAAACTAGAAAAAGCAAGATAGGTAAGTTGGGATTCCAAGCGTCTCCAACCACTAGCAGATACCTTTTGTTGGAGGGGTATTATGAGCCTAAGGGATGCTTCATATGCTCTGTTGATGCACCTGGCTATCCTAGCGTCGAAGTAAATGATGCGATCATGAAAACATGGGATCCTTTGCGGCGAATGGTGAATGAAGAGTTTGAAGCCAAAATCAAAGATACACGTTGGGGTGACCTTAGTGGAAAAATGTCATATACGTGGGATGGGAACCATAGATTGGCCGCTTGGATGGAAGTTCTCAAACAAAGTGAGTTTTGTTGTCCATGTAGCAAGTTTGAATGCACAGTTTGAGGTGAATTGCTACATGATATTCCCTATGATTGCAAGTATGGCCTACAAGAAAGATATCGATTTTCATCCAAGGGTTCATGTCGAGCTTGTGGCGGTAGACACTTCGAATGAGGGTGACCTGCTGAGCATAGTGATGCATATAAACAAGTAAGAACTTTTAAGAGGTTTTGATTCATGTCCTGTCTTCAGAAACAAATATTGTAGTCAATATATCGTTCTCAATCCAATCTTGAATGAATGAGACCGGATACATCGCAACATCCTACACTGATATGTTATGGATGGTGCAAGCAATGGGGCTTGCTTCGAAGGAGGCAATCATGGAGAAACTTCCATGCGTGGTCTATAGTCAGATGCAAGCAGACATTGACAAGAGGGTAGGGAGAAAAACATGGTATAATGTGCCTGTTGCTCTAATGTCTCAACTATTGCATCCTGTGAGTACCATTGTGCTTTTTTTTGTAGTAGATTGCATCAGATATTGCATCTCTCAATAAGTGATTAATTAGAATGCAATACTTGCAAGAAAAGTACACTCTTGCATCGAAAAAGATCATCGTCGGGCGATACCCAAAGTCATCTTTTCCATAGCCGATGAAGCAACACTTTTTGGACTTTGCATCTAGCTTTGACCTTAGGTTTCTATCTATGTGCATGAAAGCCTCACACCCAAAAAATTTGAGAAATGAATAATTCATAGGTTTAACCTGTCCATGCCTCCTCTGGAACTCCCCATCCAATACCGTTAAGGGTGACCGGTTAATTAAGTACACATACATACTTACTGCTTCCGCCCATGAGAAATACCTTATTGGATGCCGATGGTTTTCTGTAGAGGCTGTCAAGTGGCTTCATCAAGTCCTCCGTGGTCTTCATCTTCAAAATGTTGAAGGCCAACTTTGATGCCAAGCTTAGCTGGATTGTTCCTAATGCCTTTTGATCAAGGACAATCCATGCTTCATCTGCCATTGTTGCGAGCTTTTTTGCAAGACCGCCTAGTGGCAAATAAAGGTCCTTCTGGTAGAGATAGTCTTCAATCTGCATCTTCCAATGTTGGTAGTTTTTTCCATTGAACTTCTCGATCTTGAGCTTCCCTTCCTCCATCATTAATCCCACTCAATTCTTTCCTTGAGATACTTTAACTATGAGCAAACCTTGCTCTGATACCAATTGTTAGGAAATAGAACGTAGCTAAGTAGATGAATGAGTAGTTTACTTAATGGAGAGAGACAAATTATCACACACGAGAGATTAGAGAGATTAGAGAGATTAGAGAGAGAGAGAGAAAGAGAGAGAGAGAGAGAGAGAGAGAGAGAGAGAGAGAGAGAGAGCATGATATACGTGGTTCACCCGATGTGGGCTACATCCACGAGAAAGCAGCCACTCAATGGCTTTAGTACTTTAAACAAGAAGTAGGTTACAAAGGGATTATACCCTTAATAGAGCTCCCACCTTGCTTCACACTCACCACCTCACACCCACCTTGTTGCATCAACTTCACACTCCAAAATGTGTGTAGAAATGGCCTCCTTTTATAGGCCAAAAGGGTTGCCCTCTCTCATGAGAGGCAACCATGTGTAGCCGCCCTTGTGTAGAAAAGTCCAAATGAACTCTCCAATCCGCCCTTGAGAAGACAAGTTCGCCTTTGAAATCGGCCATCGGCCATTGAATTAGGCCATCGGCCACCGGCCACCGGCCATTGACTTTCACCTATTCACTATCGACCACCGGTCAACCGGCCAAACGACCGGCCATTTTCCGATCACTTTCTGACCGCCGTCCGACCATAATATTCCGGTGAAGCTAGTCTCAAGCTTTGCTCGAGACTGGCCGTGAAAATTTTGATTTTCGGCGAGTGATTTTCTTCACGCATGATGGCTTCTCCTCATAATGGGGACCTTACAAATGTGCGTTTTTAATACAAGAAATTACAAGGGGTAAATCAAGCTCCATACTTAACATCCTAGGCTCTCTCTCTCTCTCCTTGGGGAGTTTGGAGAATCCCATGGGTGCGAAGTTGTTGGGAAACTTTGGCTTGTAAAGCGGGGTTTCCCATGGCTTGTTGCAACCTAGTAACAAGATAGTTCACAAACATGGGGGCATCATTAGTAGCACCTTCATGTGCAAAATCAAAGTCATCAATATTCATTCTACTCTCTTTATTATTGTTAGCGATGCTAACTAAGTTTATATATATGTTGCTTTGTGCTTTGAAAACCTCAAAACTTTAGTTGGCTACTCTTCTTAACTTTTGAAAATCAGCTCTCAAGCAGCCACACCCATGGTTTAGAGGCCGTTGATTGCAAAGAGTAGTGCAGAGGCTTTAACAGGGCTCGATTGATTATGGTTGGACTGTTGAGCTTGCTAGTAGCTCAATAATGGTTAAGCCAAAGGCAAGCCCCAAAGACTCCATTATGAAGTTTATAGTTCCCAACGGTGTACCTCAAACTTAGTTCATTCCAACGTGGATAATAAATCACTGTCCCACTTAACCTCTTGCAAGGAACAACTCCAACCTTTCATGGACAACTTAAGCACCTCTCTTCTTAATCAAGATAAGAGAAGCCAGTAGCTTTGATACCAACGTAATGGAATATGGCTAATAACATGGATTTTAGCAGAATTAAAATAACAATAGTGAGCATCTCCTTAAGTGGATTTTTAATGAACATAAGGAGAGTACTTTATTGAAGGTAGCAAAAAAAACATTATACCTAGTTAGCTTGGCGTGACCAATACTTGCAAAAGAGAGAGAGAGAGAGGATTAGAGAAATTGACAACAGTTGAGGACCGGATTTACTTGGAGCCGGTCCCCCCTCCAAAAGCCTTTTGTATTATAGATTCTCCCTATAAGCGAGACTTGGTATAATACATGCTTTGTGCTGCTTGAGACCTTGTTGATGCCATCAAGATGGTAAGATTCATGCACCAATATTATGTCTGTAACTAACTTGCAAAAGTATTAACTTGTCCCTAGCCTCAATCCCAAGACCTTAAACACCTTCAAACACCTTTAAACACCTTCAAAGGTGGAGAGAGCTAGCAGGGAGTGAGGAAGATGAAAAGAAGAAGATGTATCTCTACAAGAAAGAAGTAGTCCCCTCACATATAATCACTCTTAGAGCATACCTTAGCATAGTGATAATGAAGATGGAGAGATTGATAAGCATTTGTTTGAGCATAACTCTTGGTTGGATTTGCATTCCATAGCCAAGGGGTGTTGGTGTAGGCTCTCCACTTCTCAATCTTGGAGAAGAAGATGACTTGTGTGCGCAACACACAATGGGCGAGTGTGTGCGTGGCTTGTGGATTATATGAGAGAGAGAGAGAGAGAGAGAGAGAGAGAGAGAGAGAGAGAAATTGATTTTTTGACTTTTATCTTGCTACAAGTCTATTGGCTCAAGATTTGGGCTAGCCAATGAATGGCTCTCAGCAAGAGATGTAGCATTTGGACAAGTGTCCTCCTTTCCCCCCTCGAGAGAAAGATCTTAATTATTTAATTGCAGCATTTGGACAAGTTTCCTCCTTTCCTCCTTTAAGAGAAATATCTGAATTATTTAATTGTAGCATTTGGTCTAGTGTCCTCCTTTCCCCCTTTAAGAGAAAGATCTTAATTATTTAATTGTAGCATTTGGTCTAGTGTCCTCCTTTCCCCCTTTAAGTGAAAGATCTTAATTATTTAATTATAGCATTTGGTCAAGTGTCCTTCTTTTCCCCTTTAAGAGAAAGATCTTAATTATTTAATTATAGCATTTCATCAAGTGTCCTCCTTTCCCCCTTTAAGAAAAAGATCTTAATTATTTAATTGTAGAATCTGGTCAAGTGTCCTCCTTTCCCCCTTTAAGAAAAATATCTTAATTATTTAATTGAATCTAAGGTCTCATTGGACCTTCCTATAGGTCATCCAGTAGGCTTCAGACACATTATGAGGGCAATATTGCTAGTGGCTTGACATGTGGCCTTATTGCCTCTTGAGTCTTGGGCTTGCCTTGAGTGTCTATGTGAATGTTTCTCTCAATCCTCTACCCTTAGGGATCATCTTTTACTTGAACACCTCAAGCACGTTGGTCATTAAGCATGAAAAACACCTTTAGCAGCGAACTAGGACGCACGTGATATCTCCTTGTACTCAAACGCACAAAGAGAGGGGAATGCAAGATAGCCACACACACCAAACACAAACATTCACCACGCTAGAGAGAGGTAAAGAGCACAAATCAACTTGATCAACTCAGTCTTAGCCTTAAAGACTAGATACACACAAAGCTTGATGAGAAATAGAGAGACAACACAAAACTTGACCTTGTTGCCAATACACAAATTGTCTTAGGGTCACGGGAGCCCTCTCACCGAGCACCCTCTTACAATTGACCTTTTAGGCAAACAATTCAACGAGCCCTCAAACCACCAAGCATGAAATGACACAACAAACTTCAAGGACAATATACCTTCAACCACCTGATGAGCCAACTTATCAAGTCAATTTGGAGAGAAGAGTCGTAGTTGCAGCATACAATTGCACCCAAAACTATAAATCTTATCTATGCACAAGAGTAGGCTATAAGTGTGGTGAAGAGTATGGCATACACTCCACTCCTCTAGATGGCATAACTAACTTCAAGCTTCTCCATGAACCTATGTGTAATGATGGAATAGAGCACTCACGATGTACACACTCTACACAACTAGGCTTGAAGAGTGGTGTGTTATGTGTTGAGAATGGTGTGGTGTAGTGTGATCATGTGATGATTTACAAGGAAGAGAAGGGCTCTATTTATAGGTTTTAGAAGCCCCGATTAAGATTAGGCCTAATCAAGTTTATTTGAAGGAATAAAAGATTATGCATATATATATATTGTTTTAATGAGGGTGGGTCTCTCTTGTCCTTTGAGTCACATGGATGTGGGCTCAAGGGAAGAGAATTATTGAGGATGATAGGAGAGAGGATTGAGTGAATAATTTGGGAGTGCCTACTCTAGTAGAGGGTGCATTTTACAATAAGGTTAGTGGTTAGTAGTTAGTAATTTATCACAAAAAAATATTTACAAAATCATTCACCAAATGGTGAGATATATGATGAGAAAAGTTAGAGAAGGGATAAGCTTGTAAAGCAAGGTTGAAGCTTGGAGAAGTTGACATTCACCTCTTTACATCACCGGTAGAATATGCGGTCAGCATGGCGAAGTAGCACGTGTCGATGAAGCTATGTTATCTTCAAACCTTGGAAAATTCATGATAAAAGCCTTCATTTGCAGAGGTTATCCTTGGATTTTTTCTGATTTTTTGAAGTTCTTTACAAAGTTGAAGAGAGTATGGTAATATGGACATATATATGTAGAGAGAATGGGGGACACATAGGGTGTAGAAATGGAGGATGAAGGCTATGGAGGTGTGAGAGATGTGGCAATGGTGAAGAGGGTGAATTAGGACATGGGAGTTGTAGGTTTGGGAGTGGGAAGGAGAGGGAGGAGTGTGTGTGAAAGAGGAAAATGATAAAGTGGAAGAGGGAGTGTGGCTACATAGCATGGGCAAATTGGGGTCCACCAATAAAATCATAGCTCACAGCTCGTAGCTCAAAAAAATATGAAAGAATTTGAGGTGAAATTTTAGCTCATGAGCTACAACTTTTGTTTGTATCACCTTTACAAATTCAGGGAGCATGTGATCTTTAAAAATTCAGCAAAACCGACTGTTTTTTCCACTGCACAAGGTCCTTGTGAGGTCCTTCTTTGGATGATTCTTTTGAATACCTCCAAGAGTGAGCTCCCCATGGTGCATGCATGCATGCCACATACCCTTGACCTTATTTGGTAGGTCTATAATTGAAGATATTGTTGAGATCATGATATAAGTGAATAGTACAACTAAGAAAATCAAATATTTAGGGGTCTAAAAAAATATGTACATGTCAAATATAAATAATATAGGTGGAAAAAATATAAAGGGGTCAAAATAAATCTCTCATTATAAGTCTACCATAAAAAGATGAATATTTTTTGTGTTCTAATTTATGAGAGTAAAAGAGAATAGATGTAGGAAAGAAAAATCACAATAGTGAAAAAATATACACATAAATAAAACTAGTTTTTTTGGATTTTTGTTGGGATGGAGTTACACCAAAAATAAGAGAAGCTTGCATGAAATTATTTTTATATGGAATAAAGAGTATGCAAAATGGTAAGAAAAAATATGTTAATGGTGAGTCAATGTACATAGCATAAATAACACAACATAGGTAGAAATATTTAAATAAATACCAAAATAATTATGAAAAATCCTTTTATTTAGGCCCTATATACAATGAAATATTTACACACAAATGGGCCATAATATATATTTTTTTGATTTTTTAATTTTTTTGGCTCAACTAGCCCAGTGACTAGCTAGCTAAGGGTTTTTAAGAAGATATGGGAAAAGTCCCCTAACTCACATACACCTATATACAGTGAAATGGTAGGGATAGCCACAGTGTTTGGATGATTTTGGTAGAGTGGGTTAACTCACTATGGCAATTACGGAGAGCCGAAAAACGGCTATCATTAGCCCTCCCCCAGGATGATGGTATATTCATGTACCATCATAGAGCATCTTTTCTAAAGAGAGTGCTTCAGAGTACTTGACGAGGTCTTCATTGTTTGGCCCTTCAAAATTTTAGTTTGAGTTACACTCATGCTTCACGGAACAATACCTACATGAGATAGCTGCCTTTTGACAGATCTTTGGTAGATCCTTTGGTAGAAGGCGACTCAAATAAGGCTTCAAGCGATACTCGTTTACCTTCCTGGAGTGCTCTTTCCCATCCAAGTCTATAAGCTGATAATAACTTGAGTTGAAAGCCTTTTTGACTATGTATGGCCCCTGCCATCTAGTTTCGAATTTGGCATCAAAACGATTATCAAGTCGATTGTCATACCTTAGCACAAGATTGTCATACGTTCGTTGATGCCTTTGTCCTTCAGTTTCTTGTCAAGATTTTCCTTCGTCTGTGTGGATTTTCTCTTGTAGCACTCGTATGTTGCTTCTCTTTTCCACTCAAGCTCAGCTAGGGTAAGAAGTCGATCCATCCATGCTTCTTGATCATCTTGTGCTGCGTTGCCATGAAGTCGCATTGTTGGAATGTTGAGCTCAATTGGTTGTAAAGCCTCTTGACCATAGACCAAGTGAAATGGTGTGAACTCCGTGGCTTTCCTATATGTGGTTCGATACACCCACAAGGCACCATCCAAGAAGTCATCCCACAACTTTGTCTTGTTTCTCACCATCTTTCTAATGATGCCTGCAATGACACCATTAGCTTTTTCTACCAGACCATTGGATTGGGGATAGTAGGGTATACTATGACGATGTAGAATGTGAAGTTCATCACAGACTTCTGTAAGCAAGCCCTTTTTAAACCCTGGACCATTATCAGAAACAAACTCCAAAGGTGTGCCAAATCTACAACAAATGTGAGTGTAGACAAATTTGCTCACTGTCCTCTCATTTACCTTTGCCACACTTTATGCTTCTACCCATCTCTTCATGTAGTCTATGGCCACCAAGATATACGATTTCCCATTTTTAGTCCTAGGAAATGGACCCATAGCATCAATGCCCCATTTTTCAAATGGACCATTTGCAAGGACTATTTGCCTTGGACCATAAACCAATCTTCTATTCCCATTTACCTAACAATTGTGACAACTTTTACACCAATGTTGGACATCCACATGCAGACTTGGCCAAACATATCCGGCAAGCAAAATCTTTTTTGCAGTGAGTTCTTGTGCAAAATGACCACCACACGCTTCCTCATGCAAACCTTCAAGAATGGCTGGAATCTCCTTGGTTGTTGGTATTCTCCTACAAACTTGATCTTTTCCCCTTTGGTAAAGGGCACCTTCCAAAAAAAATAATGAACTCGCCTTCTTAATGAGCCTCCGCTTTTGAGCCTTTGTGAAGCCCTCTGGAAACTCGCCCTCTAAAATGTAGCTCACAATGGGAGGCAATGACTCCATCCCCTGGTACCTTGGTTGCTTTATCACTGTTGCTGCCATGATGACCTACACTTCACTCTCAACATATGCAACTGCTTTTTGTGCAAGTAAATCTGCATCTTTATTTTGTTTCCTAGGGATATGATATAGTTGCAGTTCTTCAAATTGATTAAACAACCTACGAATGGCATGAACTTTTGTCCTTAGGTTTTCATTCTTGCATGCCTAAATGCCTAAAATCTGCTTCACAATGAGAAGTGCATCTCCCTTTACCATGAGACGTTGTATACCTTGGCCAATGCATATCTTTAAACCATGAAGTAGTGTGTCGTATTCTGCTTCATTGTTGCTAGTTGAACCTGGTAGATTGACCTTCTCTTTCATGACCACCTCTCCACTTGGGTTGAGCAATACTAGCCCTCCCCCTGCTTTTCCTGTGACTCGTCGAAAAGCTCCATCAAAGAACAAGGTAAAAGCATTAGGAATACTTTTAGGTGGTGGCAATGGTAGGGTCTTTACTTCAGGCACCTTAATCTCCTTCTCATGTACCCTATAAGTAAGGATCCCTGCCAATTTTGCACGCACACTATCTTCTACCTTGAAAGAGTATTGGAACTCTTGCAATTCCATAATCCACTTTGAGATCCTAGTGCTACGATTCATTTGAGATGACACCCAAGGAAACAAATTTTCTGCAGTGAGAATTACAAAAGGTTTTGGTAACAAGTAGGATCTAAACTTTCTCACCGCAAACATGAGAGAAAGCATCATGAGTTCTGCCTCTGTATAGCCTCTCTCAAAAGCATTCATGACCCTACTAACAAAGTAGATGGGTCGCATCCGGGTACTATGGGGATCTTGTTGTAGCAAAACCGCTCCAATTGTTTCTTTCCCAAAACTAGAGCTAACAAAGAATGTGTACTCCCAACAAGGAGGCATGAGTGTTGGTAGCTCTGACAGGATGACTTTAATGTTACAAAAGTACTCTTCAAGCTCATAAGACCATGAAAATTCTACTTGTTGTGTCAACTTTTGCAAAGGATGAAGCAACTCTGAAGCTAAGTGAATAAAGCGTGACATATACTTCACGTTTTGAATGAATGAGATGACCTCTTTGAGATTCTTGGGTGATGGGAGCTCAATAAGAGCCTTTGCCTTTGAAGGATCCACCTCAATGCCTTTATAGGAAACCTTGTGATCAAGCAAGATCACTTCATCCTCGCCTATGTGACACTTGTCGGGGTTGAGTTGACCTCCCATGTCGTAGAGCTTCTTTAAACCTTCTTCCACCCTTTGTAGATGCAATGATTTTGAGCTATCAATGCAGAAATCATCCATGAACACCCTGATTGACTTTCCAAAGAATGCTTGAAACACCATGTTCATGAAACGTTGGAAGGTTGCAGAGCATTTGTCAGTCCAAATGGCATGACTCTAAAATCATAACAACCCCAAGGAGAGATGAAGGTTGTTTTCAACTAATCTTCCAATGCGATACCTATTTGAAAGTAACCCGAGTAGCCATCACACACAATGTACTTCTCATGACCAGCTACCTCATTTAGTATCTCATCTTGAAATGGGAGGGGAAAGTGATCTCTTTTTGTTGCCTCATTGAGTGGACGGTAATCCACACACACCCTCCACTTGCCGTTCTTCTTGGGAGTGACAACAACGGGAGAGACCCACTCTGAATTCTCCACTGGATAAATGAAACCTGCTGCTAGAAGCTTTCTTACCTCCTTGAGTAAAGCCTGCTCCTTGATGACTCCTAGCCTTCGTAGCTTCTGAGCCTTAGGTGTGGCCTCTGGCTTCAACTCAATTTTGTGTTGAACAACATCTACTCCACGCACTTCGGTGTAGTCTTTAGCAAAAAGCCTAGGAAATTTCCTTAACACACCTTTGAGCTCCTTTCTTTCATCTTTTGTAAGTGTTGTAGATAACATACTTTCTAGCATTCTTTCATCTTCCACTTTTTGGTTTTCTTGGGAACCTACCTCTTCCAAACCTAGGCAAGAGGTCTCTTGGTTGTTTGGCTTAAACCTTACCCCCATGACTTCGATGGAAGACTCCTCTTCAGTAATGCTGCCGCTACTTTCTTCTTTTGAAGTGCTATCGGTCTAGCCTTTCTCCGTCTCACTTTGAGATGATTCTTCATGGAGCTCCTCTTGGCGTTGCTCCTTCATGTCAAAGACAAGCTTCTTATGATTGTCATTCCTGCAAATTAGATTTTCACTCTCCCAATCCTGCAAAGCTCGCATTTTCATTAGCCATGGTCTCCCTAGGATAAATGGGTAACCATTTCCTTTGGTAGACTTGACATAGAAATCCACTGCCTTCTTAATGCCAAAGGCCTCCACAGAGACATTTTTACAAATGCCTACACACCTAGCTTTGCTATTGTTTGCCATCTTGACTTTAATTTCAGGTGTCTCATGGATGTGCATGCCTAGTCTTTGCATGAGTTCTTCTGTCATGATGCAAATTTGTGCACCCCCATCCACTAGACCTTTCCTAACCAATCTTCCTTTGATGTAACAATCTAGCACATGTGTAATATCCTCATTCATTTCAGCATGTGCAATTTTTACAACAGGAACACTCTCTTTTATCTTTCTCCTAGTGCTAACTACCTTTGATAAATCCCTCCTAACTTGTGGGCATAATGCAAGAAACCGAGGCCATGAGATATCAGGACCCTTACCTCTCATGTCTTCCAATAGGTTGTATGGAGCCATACCATGTCCAAGAGGGAAGTCTTGGAGATTGATACGACGTCGAGTCCTCTTAGCTTCCTTGGTCTCCTTTGCCTTCTTGCCTCGTCCATGGTCACTTTGTGATGTAACTCCTTCTTTCTCCTTCCCTTTTCCACGGCCACGCTTAATGCCATTTTCTTCCATGTCAACCTCTTTTGAGTTTGTCACCTCTACCACATGCACATTTGGGTCTGGCAAAGGTGGAACTCCTTCGACTCCTTGTGGAGGTGGTCTTGCTCCATTTGGCCTTTGTAGAAGCCTTGGTTGTTGACCAGTTCCTTCACCTGCATTCATCACTGGGTAATTCAAGTTAGGTCTCCCTGGCTCCCCACAGGGCCAAGGACAATTATACATCCCATGTCCAGACTCACCGCAATTCCAACATTGCAAGACTCTCCTAGGTTGTGAATCTCGCTCTTCAGACTTCTTTGCTTGTCCCTTTGGACCTACAGCTTGTGCAAGGTGAATTGATAAGCTGCTTAAAGATTCATTTAACTTCTCAATCACTTCTGCCGTTACCTCAGGAAGATCCCTAGATGTTGATGCTTGTGACTTACCTTTGGGTCTAAGACCTTCTATTGGAACCTCCCCCCTTAAGCACTTGAGTTTCCTATATTTCTCAGCAGCCCTAGTTTCAGCTGCATCAAAGGTAGCAGGTGCACCCGCCTCAAATTTTATCTTAAGGTCAAGAAAGAGTCGGGCTATGAACCTCTCCTTCTTTAGGAACTCTGCACCATCACCAGGGTTAGCAACATTTCTCACCCATACAGCCCAAAGACGTAGAAACTCTTGCTTGTACAAGTAGTAGTCATCTAGGTCGTTTTGCTTATGAGAAACAATGTCTTGCCATAGTTTTTGAGTGTTTTGGGGATCAAAGAAGTATCTCTTGAAATGATTCACACTGTCATCTTTATGCATATGCGTTTGACAGTGTTCAGTTGGTCAAAGACACTCTTCTAGAGTTGGAGACATTGACAATGACAGCTCTTTGAGATTCTATCTTGCCGGTTTAGCCACTTTGATTAGCGTTTCAGTCATTATACACATTTGTTTTGGGTTCAGAAGTGAGTTTTGTAGGGGAGACTCTGTCAAAAATTTTCAGGTTTTCTATCATCTTCTTTAGTGCAACAGATCTATTACTTTTGTTCCTTGTCGAGTTTCTGCAAATTTTGCACAGTTTGAGAGATATTCAGTTCAGACAGCAGGGTGGTCTACCTTTGTCGGTTCTTTTGCGTACAAGTTTTCGTTGTAGACTCTTTCTGCAATCTCTGTCACATGCACATTTGATGTAAGGTCTTGAGGGTCTATTAAATAAGACAAACCGCCGCAGCGGTTACAGAAAAGGGTCTCTGTGGTTGATGTAAGATCTTATGCGGTTTATGTATTGTGATGGAAATATGCAAAGCCTATTGTGGAGGGTCGTGGTTGGTAAGGTTTTATTGAGCTAGGGGATTATCAAATGTGGAGATCCTTTCAGTGATATAGGTTTTGGAGCGAGCCCCCGACATCCCCATAGTTTCGGCATCGACATAGGATGTATATTTATGCGGTTAGTGCAGTATTGGTGTGCATCTGTTGACCCGCCATTGTTAGCATTGCTGTTATCTTTATGCGTATGCGTTTGACAGTGTTCAGTTGGTCAGAGACACTCTTCTAGAGTTGGAGACATTGACAATGATAGTTCTTTGAGATTCTATCTTGCCGGTTTAGCCACTTTGATCAGCGTTTCAGTCATTGTACACATTTGTTTTGGGTTCAGAAGTCAGTTTTGGAGGGTAGACTCCGTCGAATTTTTTCAAGTTTTCTATCATCTTCTTTAGTGCAGCGGATCTATTACTTTTGTTCCTTGTCGAGTGATGGCTTCATCATCGGAGAACTCTTTGTTCAACATTGAGAAGTTAGATGGCACTAACTTCCCATTTGAAAGAAAAAAATTTACAATGTCTTAGTACAGAAGAAGCAGATCCAGCCGATAAAGATGAAAGGGATAAATCCTGAGGATATGGATGAGTATGATCGGCAGGAGTTGGATGAGCTTGACAGGTCAACCATCATGGTGACTTTGTCAAAGAATGTGTACTTCAATGTGAACATGGAAAAGACTAGTTATGAGTTGTGGAAGAAGTTATGTGACCTGTATGAGAAGCAAAGTGCAGCATCACAGGTTTATTGGCTGAAAAAGTTAGTTGATTTGAAGATGGATGAGGGCACACCCATGTGCAACCATCTCAATGAGTTCAACACAATTTTCAGTCAGCTGTCTGCGCAGGGAGTCAATTTTGACAATTCGGTCAAAGCAATGTTCTTGCTAGTTACATTGCCAGAAAGTTGGGATACTTTTCACACAGCCATAAGTAACTCAACACCTCCTGATGGTTTAACATGTGATGATGTTGAGGGCAGTTTGCTTACTGAAGAGGTTAGCACGAAGAATCTTGATACTTCTCGTGGTACTAGCAATGCTCTCCTTGTTTGTGGTCGATCACAAGGAAAGCGCAAGCAGAATCAGAGAGGAAAATCTCGTAGCAAATCACGTGGCCGAAAAAACATTGAGTGCTATCATTGTCACAAAAAGGGTCATATGAATAAAGACTGTCGAAAGTGAAAACAAGAGAAAGGTAAAGACAAGAAGTCGGAAGAAGGCAAGACTAAATAAAGAAAGCAATATAAAGATTGAAGAGATCAACAATGTTTTTGTTGAAGATTCTGATGGAGATATTTATCTCACATCTGCCATGGTTCAACATTTTTGGTTGCCACTGATGACTATGCTTTAGAGGATTGGGTTATTGACTCAGGTGCATCGTTTCATGTGACTCCTCACAGAGAGTGGTTCAGTACATATGATGCAGCCCGTAAAGGTCGTGTTCGTCTTGGCAATGATTTTGCTTGCGACATAGTTGGTGTCAGTGATGTGCAACTGAAATTTTAGAATGGTTCTTCATTCATGCTCAAGAATGTCAGACATGTGCCGAAGTTTACCAAAAGCTTGATTAGTACAGGACAATTGGATGACGCAGGATATTACTGCACATTTGGTGATAGTTCGTGGAAGATCACCAAAGGTTCTTTAGTGGTAGCACATGGTTCAAAGTCTAGGACTTTGTACATGCTACATGTATCCAATGTTAAAAACCATGTAATTTGTGTAATCAGTAGCCAAGTGTCTCTTTGTGGAATCGCCGGTTATGACATATGTTTCAAAAGGGAATGAAAATCTTGTCTCGTTTTGGTTATGTTCCTGGCTTCAATTTCTCAGACTTTTCAGTTTGTGAGCATTGTCTTTATGGTAAACAAACATAGTCACCACACAAAAGGGGAAGCACTCAAAAAACTGAGCCATTAGAGTTAGTGCATAGTGATGTGTGTGGACCTATGCCTAACGTATCCATGGGAGGTTCATTGTACTTTGTTACATTCATTGATGACTTCTCAAGGAAAGTGTGGGCATATCCTCTTAGGAAGAAGTATGAAGTTCTTTCAAAATTTCAGATTTTTGTGGCATAAGTGGAGAATCAATCTGGCAACAAAGTCAAGTGCGCGCTTAAGGTCAAACAATGGTGGTGAGTATGTCACTAAAGCCTTTCAGAATTTTTGTGATTCCAAAGGCATCAAAAGAGAGTTGACTGCTCTATATAATCCTCCACAAAATGGTGTTACTGAGAGGATGAATTGTACCATACAAGAGAAGTTATGTAGCATGTTGTCTAATACAGAGTTTCCTAATGGATTTTGGGTGGAAGCGTTAGCAACTGTTGCCCATTTTATTAATAGATCTCCTAACAAGGCTTTAGATGAGAAGGTACCTGAAGAGCTTTGGTCTGGGAAGCCACCTTCTTACGAGCATCTTAGAGTCTTTGGCTGTGAAGCGTATTGCCATGTTCCAAAGGAGTTTCGAAGCAAGTTGACTCATAAGTCAAAGAAATGCATATTTTTTGGTTATGGCAATCTTGGCGAGATGGGATTTCAGTTATGGGACCCTGAAGCTAAAAAGATAGTTCGTAGCAATGACGTATACTTCAATGAAGAAAAGATGCATAAGAAGCCTGTGCATACAGTGGAGGTCAGGAGAGTTATCTTCCAAGAAGATGGAATTGTCTACAATAGGGCTGAAGTGCCTAATGTCAGACAACAAGTATAGAATCCTTCTGTAGTACAAGATGTTGCTGAGGGACAACCAACTCAAGCAGTTATTAGAAGGTCTACAAGAGTTTCAAGGCCTCCTGATATATTTACTCCCTCACAGGACTGCACTATGTTGACAGATTGCAGAGAGCCTTCCTGCTATAAGGAAGCCATGTTGATGGATGACAAGGCAAAGTGGGAGAAAGCTATGCAATCAGAAATGGACTCGTTGCATAAGAATCAAACTTGGAAGTTGGTTTGGTTGCCTAAAGGTAAAAAGGCATTACCATACAAATGGGTGTATAAGCAGAAAATTACACCTCATGATAATAAACCCAAGTACAAGGCACGGCTTGTTGTTGCTAAAGGATTTAAGCAGCAGAGCACAGTATTGACTTTGATGAGATCTTTTCTCCGGTTGTCAAGATGACTACTCTGCGGTGTGTACTTGTGTTGGTTGCTAAAGATGACATGGAACTTGACCAGATGGATGTCAAGATGAAGTTCTTGCATGGTGACCTTCAAGAAGAAGTTTATATGTAGCAGCCAGAATGTTTTGTTGAGAAGGGCAATGAAGACTTGGTGTGTCAGTTAGAAAAGACTCTTTACGGTCTAAAACAGTCATCAAGGGAGTGGTATCGTAAATTCTACTCGTTCATGCTCTATCAAGGCTACAAAAGTAGCGATATGGACCATTGCCTCTACACTAAGCGAGCTAAAGATGCCAGTTTGTTGATTTTGGTCCTTCATGTGGATGATATGTTAATTGCCGGAAAATGCAGGGATGAGATTTCAGCCTTGAAGTCAGAGTTGCACGCAAACTTTGAAATGAAAAACATGGGTGAAGTAAGCCATATCCTTGGCATGCGCATTAAGCGAGATAGATGCAAGAAATTGGTCTATTTTTCTCAATCTGAGTACATTGCTAAAGTGCTCAAGAATTTCAGTATGGAGAAGGGGAAGGCATTGAGTACATTGAATACTCCATTGCCTTTATATGTGAAACTTTCTAAAAATGATTGCCCTAAGTCTGAAGAGGAAAAGGCTGAAATGGCAGAAGTGCCTTATTCATCTGCAATTGGGAGTTGATGTATGCTATGATTGCTACACGTCTTGATATTGCTGTTGCAGTGGGAGTTGTTAGCAGATATATGTCAAATCCAGGCAAGGAACATTGGGAGGCAGTGAAAGGGGTTATGCGATATTTGAATGGTACAAAAGACATGTGCATTTGCTTTGGAAAAAAGGAAGCGTGTGTAATGAGTTACACATATGTAGGTTATGCAAGAGACTTGGACAAGAGAAGGTCCACTTCAGGCTATGTTTTTGAATTCACTGGAGGTGCTGATGCTCTAGACTCAGAACCTGAGGATGGATGTGCCATGATCTCTGAATCTATCTCCGAGCTCCCTATTTTTGCTCAACAATATAAACAAGAATTGGCTCATTTTTCTTCTTTTGGTGCTGAACTTGCCAATTTTCTAAAAAATCTATGTGGTTTAATTCCGACTTTTGTCAGCATTCCGGCCACTCCCACAATCAGGAGGACTATCCCGTCAAGATAAAGCCACTTTGGAAGTTGTCAAAGAATTCCAAAACAATCTTTGCACTCTCAACAATTATAATCTTCTGAAAATTTTCCCTAAAGTGTCTAAGGTGTTCCCTTTTCTCTCAGTCTGACCAATTGAAATCGAGTCATTCGGTGTTGACCATCAGCTTTTGATTTTACCTAACAAAGCCTTTTCTGTCCCAATACTTAGTGAAACTTGGGTCTACTTTGCTTCATGCATCTACGGTTGATGATTGCTGCCTTAAAATTTTGAGGGGTGGACAATTTGTGGATAAAGGGGAACTCATTAAAGCTCCCTTCAACCTCAATTTTATCGATAAAGCTAAATGTATCATGGAGTTTGCCAAAAACATTCTTGACTTCTACACTGAGTCCATTTGGAATGTTTAGAGGCCTGACCTAAAGTGTGCATGCAAATTTATTGACCCTAAAGAAACTTGTGAATCTAGTATTATGTGGTTTGACCATTCTATCTAGTACATTCTAAACCATCTTGAGCAGCTCTTCCTTGATAAACGAGCGGATTTTCATCTCTCCCTATTTTGCTCTTGTCTTGGTGGGCAAGCGCGATCCCTTGTGATTGCCTAGATTTCTTTTAATTCTTTTAGAGGCATGATGCTCGATATTTTCAAAGAACTCAAATCAGATGAACTTGGTACTTATCTTACTACTTATGCTAATTATAAAGGAGTCAAAATTGCCATTGGTTTGCTTAAGCCGTGCATTGAAGAAGATAGCACTCCCTCTCTTTAAATGCCAAATTCTCTTGCCACACCCAATAGCTCCTTTACTTCTTTTCTAACTCCTAGAACCGCATGTATCAATACATTCAAAAATACAAAAACCACCAAACTAAAGTGAAATTCATTCTTGGAGGACTTATATTCAACTTGAATGATACCCCAAAATGAAGGTAATCTATGGACTCTTTTCCAAAATTATGTTCCTCCCAAGCCACTATATGGAGACCTTCGAGGAGGCTTTCTATACAGGATATTTCAAAATAGATTCCACTATTTTCATGCCAATCTGCAAGGATCTACACCCTACACCCTCCACAAATGAGAAAACTCTTTGACAAGAATATACAAATCACATGGACTTATATAAACATAACTAAAAATATAAACAAAAATAAATAATGTATGTATGTATGTATGCACATGTATATACATATATACACAAAATATATATACATATGTATATATGTACACAACACACACACAAACCGATTTTGCACCATAGGCGATTACAAAGGTAGTATGAACCCTTTCTTGAGAGGTGGGGCGTTGCTTCATGTACATGGTGTTGGCTCTTGGAAATGCAAGAATAGGATATCGCTACACTTTGTTGCAAGCAGTGGTGGTGGTTGAAATCCTAGTGAGTTTAACATAATAAGGTTCTGTCTACGTTGTGTTAAAAAGCACAAATATACAGACTAGTTATAGAACGGCCCCAACAAGATCCTTTGAGATCTTTGGAAAACTTGGCCCAAGGAGCTCAAACAAGGTAATGGTAGACTCTAGTATTTCAAAGTATATTATGAGGAGTTTTCTATCAGGGCAAGGAAAGACTCGTTATTCTCAAAGCAAAGACATGAGGGGAGCACAAGTCGAGCACAACACACAAGTGGCCAGGAGAGGTTGACTTCAATAAAGCACAGCATAATACATAAATAAATATATAAGAAAGGAGAGGAGTTGACTATAATCGGTAGATAAGTAGATAATTAGAGAGCTAAATTAGACGACACGCGCATTGAGAGAGATAGAGAGAGAGAACATGTCAAAGGCATGGCCTTGCTGTTATTGGCCCTTTCCTCTGCAATGATGGGCTCGCCTTCCTTGTACACGGGCTTTTCTCTCTGGCCCTTTCTCATCATCATCCTTTGCCATCTCCTCCTCCTGCCCTTGTTTCATCCTCTGCAGCACAAGCTGGCTGCCGCTCAAACCTCACCTTCTTCCCCAAGCGCACTCTCTAGTCCTCCTGCAGCAAGCATCGCCGGTACCAAGCCACAAAGTAAGTACAAACAGTGTAGGCTCGACTTTTTCTTAATCAGCTGGTGGATAATTGTCCCCATGTGGGTCTTCCTAATCGGGCATAATTAGCTTGCTTTCCTTCATCGATGCGCGCATCCTTTCCTGCACATGCAATGCATGAAATGGGTACCGCTGAGCTTTGGATACAGCTCATTATAGCAGTATCCATGGATTTACCCATTTGGGGTCTGCCTCAGTTATGCTCATTTGGGTCGTTTTGCTAATTAGCATTAGTAGAAGGATTGCTCAAGCTAGCTACAGGTCATTAACAAAGTGGCGTGATTAGCACGCAATTAGGAGTGGGTAGAACAGCTGACATGAAGCTGATTCATTAGCTCCTAAGCTTGATTGTACCTGCAGTTTACTGGTTTGGGTGCCGGAGTAGCGGTAGGGAATGTGGGAGAAGCTTGTTTTTTTTTTCTTTCCCTTCTTGTGTGCGCAATTAGTAGGATTTGGATCGGCTTTTCATTCTTTGTTTTGGCTAGCTGTCAAACAGATTGGACATGGTGCGTGGACAGCGCTGACAACTTGGCCTTGTGCCAGCAGATGATCAAAATCCTTGTCTCCATCGACCCCAACACAGACCACGCTCACTCTTGGTACAAGCATCAAGCCCTACCTGCTCTTTTATTTCTCCTTTCAAAGCTGGCTTTGTTTAATGCATTGTTTCCCTTTTTCAATTTACTTGGGAGAGGATACACACCCCACTTCCTACGAAACTCGAATGTCGTTCGATTTATTCGTGGTTACTTTTCCCTCTTCCTTGCTTGTCCGAGTTCACTTTATAAGGAGTGAAGAGGCTTGAGGGACAAGAAATCCTACGTGGGCACATGTGTGAGGTCTTGGGCTCGAAACACGGGCGAGAGTGAAGGGTCAACTTGTTGACTTTTTTTCCAATCGTTGCCCTTCCTCAAGATCTGCGCAAAATGCCGTGCGTCGTCGATCTCACCGCCCTGGTATATAGTGTCATGGGACCCCATGACATATAGCATTGTGGGACCCCACAAAGTTTGAACCCTAATCCTCTAGAACAATAATAAGTCACTATCTATTCAAGCAGTTATCATCCAATGTTCCTAGCAAGGTTGACCGTTGACCTTATGGAATGGAAGGAATTTGCGACAAACTAGTAACCTAGCATGTCAATGTGGTCCCATGATATAGAGGAACATGCTGGTGTACCATTTGCCCTTAAAAAAAGTGCAAAATAGGAGAATGTGATGTGGTAAAACTAGTATGAATGTAACGTGCTAAAATAGAGGTATGTGATGTGCTAAAATAGAAGAATGTGATGTGCTAAACTAGTCAAAGCCATGAATGTGGCCTTTAAGTTTGACAGCATATACAATGTACATATTTAGCCTAAAATGAGTAGGCAACCCTCAACACTATCCAACACTTGGGTATTGAATGAAGTATAAGCAATGGGAAAGTGGCTTTTAAGTTTGCCATCATATACAATGTACATGTTTAAATGGGTTCGCAACCCTCAACACTATCTAACATTGGGTATTGAATGAAGTATAAGCGATGGAATCTATGGCGTTGAAGTGAAGCACATTTCTTGTGAAGCACGTATGCAGTTTGATTTGTCATTGTTTACTTTTTTTTTTGTCCATGTTTACTTTTGACCCTTCCCGAATTCACTTTATGAGATAGTGGCTTCGCCTTGGGGACAAGCAAACCCACACGAACGCGTGGTTAGGGTGTTGGGTTGCCTACGAGGAGGTCTTGGGTTCGAGTCACCGACGTGGGGGATGGCGGGTCAATGCACCAACTTTTTTTCCCCCTCCGTCCATTCTCCAGATCCTTGCAACCCATCGGGACCGTTCATTGCAATGCTCCGATCCTGTATTAGATAGTGCTGAGGGTTGGTAACCTTTACTCTAAAAGTAATACATGTATAGAATCTCATCGTACCATGTACAAGTGTCCGTATGTTTTTTCAAAATTATTTTAGGGTGCTTTGAAGACATTAAAGGGTCCTATAAGGGATATCAAAAGTATAGATCACTTTTTAGCAAATTGTCGGTAATTTATGACCCTTGATAAATAACATAACCATTTCTTCTACTTTTTATCGACTCCCTATATAGCTTCTACAATGTAGCACAAATCGGTTTTAGTTTTGTGATATGGGGCCAAGAATGCATGTAGTCTTGATGGATCATAAAAGGAACGTCTTCGAGACTAATCGACACCTCCATAATCGAGAGGGACCAATGGCCCAGATGATGTGGGCCATCGATCAAAAAGTGATTGCCATGCAATTGTCCTAGGCGTGAACACACTACGTGTTAAGCCCAAAGAAAATGCCTTACCAAACAAGCTATCATTTACTTATTAATGTTGGTGTGAGTTCTTGTAATTATAACGCAAAGATAGGGGGTGGCATTCATAGCTAGTTTACTTTTGGTTCAAGTGGAGCTCACTTGAGAACATTAGCAAGAATGTATCCTCCTTCGACCAACCTGGACAAGGGTTATGACAAAACCTTGTGTTCTTACATCGCTTAGATCATGAAAGCATTGGGCTTTGGACCCAGATTGTGTGTGATAGTTTACACGCTTGGGGAGCTACTCTTCAACAACAAGACTCTGGAAATGTTTGAAGTCAAAAGATCTATCATGCAAGGTTGCCCCCTTGTCCTGCTTCTCTTCGCAATTGGCTCACACCATATAGTACCCTTCCTCGAGGATAGTGTGGCAAAAGGAGAAATTCAATGTCTCTAGGGAGAAAACAATTGCTTGCTAGATTGTTTGCAGATGATTTGTTGCTCTTCATAAAAGCCAACCCACAAATGCTAAGAAGAGCTCTAAATATCGTCTAATGATGTTCTACTGCTTCTGGCTCAAAGTGAAATATTGAGAAATCGTGATTGATCTTGTTGTTTCAAAGCGACTCGTTTGACCCCATTGAGTGGTCAAGAGAAGTTATCGAGAAAGGCACTGTGTTTCGACACCTTGGCACTCCACTTGGGGTGGACATTTGGAATACTCAAAGATTCGACTCGATATTGCACAAGATCCACAATAAAATGAGAAGGTAGGGGTACACGCTCCTCCCTTTCCATAGTAGAGTGATTGCGATTAATGCTTTCATGATCCCTTACATCTCATTCATGGCCTCGATTATAAAAGTGGGCAAATGTAGCTGGAAAGAATTTTTGAAACCTATCAAAAGATTCTTGTGGAAGAACAATGTTAAAAGACATGACTCCGTGGCAATGGGGAAAATGGGAATGGGTGGCGAGTTCCAAGAATCAAGGCGGCAGAATGGGGGTCATGGCTTGGGACATAAGTAACACAACAAAGCTCGTCTCTCGAGGTCGCACATGGAAGTCACATGAAAGGAGGCCAAGATGCATGATAAAATGATGGCTTTAGCTGGACTTTTGTTAAGCTTGGGGAAGGCACAAGGAAACTCGCACAAAAGTGCAACAAAGCAGCTTCGGCTTTGGAATGGAGAGAGACTGTCAAATGCTTTAGGTGCTCCATTTTACACTGGTCCTTCTTGCTTTCCAAACTTGGAAGGGGATCCTTGACCCCATTAAGTAACAAAGGGATCTCCAACCTTTCATATTTTTGGGATGACAGAAAACGCTACTGGAAGGAGGTGGAGCAAGTAATAATTCAACATAATTTGACTATGTATGAAATGCTTCTAGTCATTAGACTCTTGTTAGTTTGTCTTCAAAACCTATGGTGGTGACCGGATCAGAGCTGGACTGGAAAGTCTGGCATTGGCCCAAAGATAGAGTCTTTACACTCTCCAAGACCCATGATTTCTATGACTAGCTGATAAACAAAGCAGACTTGTTTGTGCCACTCATAAAGAGATGGAAGAAAAATTGGTCAGAAGAGTGTAAGTGCCATTTGGGAGATAAAATGGCTGACCTACATGAAGATGTTTACACGGAAGGTGCTATGGTGAGCCATACCCATGGGAACAAGATTTCCCCTAGAGGGATTGGCATTAATACTTGCTCTGGTTGTAGACCAGTTTCGGAGGATCCCCTCCATCTGTTAAAAAATGACGTGTTATGCAGGGTCTAGCTGCAAAAATATGCAAATGGGTGTGAAAGACATGAATGATTATCTTCTACACAAATGACCTGACCCTGGGAGGGTGTAGATCACAAAACGAGGCTATTTTGTTTTGCACCCAATTCACTAGATATCGTTTTTTGAAATAAATATGGAATGTCCCTACGGGAACCTTCACGTCTTTGAGGAAAAATATGTCATGGCTCAACTCAATGATGTGCTGAGTGAGAGCAGTCAGCTTATCTTTATTGTAGGGTCAAAGAGAGGGGTAGACGCCAATGCCGAAGAATGGAAACATGCACTTAATTGCGTCGGCTATTTTTTTTTCGACATACCAAAGGGCCCACATGGGGAGGTGCTTATCCCTTCCAAATATTAGCCATGTTACATGGTCGGGCAAGGGCCGCGTACCATCGGCGGGCAAGAGCCATGCGTACATGGCCACCTAATTGATGCACCACATGCTGGAAACGACGGAGAGAACTCGAAGCAACCGGCTAGGAACGTCCTCCTCAGGTGACCCAACCCAGGAGGAGGATGCACTTGAGTGTTCAAGGGCAAGAGCCCTAGCAACGTGAACAACAGGTGAGCACAAGGTGTCCCTCTAGAGTGTGACCTATCGGAGGATTTGAACCCATAACCCGTAGGATGAGAGGCCAAAGCCGTACCATTAGACCGACTCTTTAGGGACTGCATCGGGAATTTGAGTGGTAATAGGTACCAAATCTTTGTCACGCTCTTGCACCGTATCTTACATGCCTCTTTTCGGAAACATTGCCGCCTCAAGGTACATGTAGTGATTGTGTATTCTTTTCAGAGTTAATATAACATCTCCACTCACAATTGTGAGTATGGCCAAAAAGGGGAAAAAAAAGAGAGCAAATGAGTTCACCTCGAGCAAAATAGTGCACTTGAAGATCACAGTAGGTCCACTTTTCATTCAATTGTAGTGTGGACATGGACATGCTTGATGATTTTCACCTTCTTTTTTGAAGCTGGTTTTAGACTTTGTACTTACAGATTGATGATCATATGTTGTAGTGTGAGAACACTAGAAGGAGATGAAGCATGCATGGAGATGATCCGAAATGGAGAAGCTATGTTCTCGGTATTCGATGGAGGGGAGATATGGGAAGCTTACAATTTGTACAACCTGATACCCATAAGGACACAACATAGTGATATTGATGGCTCACCACGGTACTACGGAGTGGGCGTGGTGAGAGCAGGTGGATGCCCTTCCTCTCTTTTTCAGCTTAGGGGCAAACGGTCATGCCACACCGGGTATGGTCGCGCCTCCGGTTGGACACTTCCCATCACCTTCTTGCTCAACAACAAAATTATGCCCCTCATTACAAAGTAAGAGCTCAACCTAAACCTCTTAGTTTCTGTTTTGAAGTATATAAAAACTTTAGTTATCGCTACTTTACATTGAAAGGAGTGGCTTTTCATTGCTATGTGACATTAAATTGTCTGGTTATTGTATATGTGTAGTTATGGTGTAGAGAGAGTTTTTTGGTGCATGTACTATAATATATGCATGCTTGCCTAAATGTGGTTACATGTACTCACTTTGTGTGTGTGTGTGTGTTTTATATATGTGTACGTATGTATATGTGTGTGTGTGTGCGCGCACACACACACACACACACTTGGTATCAGTACATGTTGTCCTTGCTAAGCTGCATTTGTCATGAATGTGCAGGAATGCTTCTAAGATGCATGACATACAATCCGTGGAGGCATTCTTCAAAAAGTCGTGTGCTATAAGTGAGGAGAGCTCAAATGGGATATGCACAAGCTGCAAAATTACTTCACAATGCAATGACGACGACCGTTACTACAGCTATGCGGGTGCATTTCGTTGCCTAGTGGAGGATAGTGGAGATATAGCATTCACAAAGGGCACCATTCCCTCCTTATTTGCAGAGGGAGGCATTTTTGCTGATACTAGTTGGGAAAACCTTCAACCACCCTCCCATTACAAGCTTGTTTGCCCCAACTCCTCATGTGCTGATGTTGATCAATATAAAAGTTGCAACTTTGGGTCGGCCCCGGGTCACACCATCATGGTCTCAAATCAACTTGATAAATCCCACATTGAAGCCTTTCATAATGTCATGGATGATGCTGTTACCAATGCTGCATATGTCAAGCTATTCTCGTCTGCAAGTTCTAGTGGTAGTGGGTTTGCCTCTGGCGTTTCTCGCTCATCGGCTTACAATGGGACTGTGCAAGAGCTCCTCGGCCATCTCTACCAAACTATTCTTGACCTTGACCATTTCAATTCCCTCAATTCCACCTCCCTCTCCTCCTCCTCAAACTCTAGCTCCTTGTGCACTGCACTTTCAATAGTTCTTCTTTGGTGGATGATTTTTTTTAACTCAAAATTTTTGTGTACATGACATGTTTTCAACATCCATCCAATCCGGCACGTTTCACATTCTCATGTAAATACATACAATTTTGGAGTATATACAAATGTAACATTAGCATTAGAGTTTATACAAGAGGACTCATAATATTTTCATGTGTTTTTTCATATGCATAATTTGTTACTCATGATTGACAAAAACAAGTGTGCCAAACGACGCTCGCAAAAGGCCGTAGTCAGGACCTTTTTTTTAAAAACAAAGTGCATCACACTAGAGACACGGAACAAGCTATAGAGAACTAGTTCAGCCTAGTGCTTTGCATATAAGCGCGATGTCGTTGGTTCAACTTTAAAGCCTTGCATAGCAATTTCGGCCTGATATGGGATCTTGCAAGATTCCATATTGTATTAAATCATGCAATGAGATTATTATTGTTCAAAGAAGACACAAAACCTTGTTAACTTCGTACAAGAATTGCAAGGTCCGCACATCTACGACGCTCACTCGGCCTACAAGAACCCGGAGTGGAGAGGCTCGAAGGACATGCTACGGCACGTAGTGGATGTGGCCAACGCATAGCACTCCAAAACTCACAAGAAGATTTAGAACTATTCTCATGTAGGAACACAGAGTCTTTTTTCAATGTTTTTCTTACAATGCATAACATCATGAGCTTCTGCTCGAGAGGCACCACATACCTAGTTAGGTACGACTGGGGGCAAGGGACCCCTAGTCCCCCACTGGGCCGGCGATCCCCTACTCCCAATCGTACCTAGCTAGGTCTGTGGTGCCTCCCTCACAAAAGCTCATGATGTTGAGGTAAGTCACAATGTGGGAATTATTGTGAAAATTTCTCCAAAACTTCTTGTGATCGTGAGCTTCTGCTCGGAGGCACCACATACCTAGCTAGGTACGATTGGGGGCAGGGGATCACCGGCCCCGATTACCTAGCCAGGTATGCGGTGTCTCCTGAGGAGAAGCTCATGATGTTGAGGTAGGTCACAATGTGAGAATTATTGTGAGAAAGCTAGGTATGCGGTGTCTTCCGAGCAGAAGCTCACAATGTTGAGGTAGGTCACAATGTGAGAATTATTGTGAGAAACCAGGGCCGGTGGTCCCCTGCCCCCAATCATACTTAGCTAGGTATGCAGTGCCTCCGAGCTTCTCTGAGGGAGGCACCACAGACCTAGCTAGGTACGATTGGGAGTAGGGGACCGCCGACCCCCTGTGGGGGGCCGGAGGTCCCTTGGCCCCAATCGTACCTAACTAGGTATGTGGTACCTCTTGAGCATAAGCTCGTAATGTTATGCGTTGTATGAAAAACATTGAAAAAAGACTCCGTTTTCCTACATGAAAATATTTCTAAATCTTCTTGTGAGTTTTGGAGTGCTATGCGTTGGCCACATCCACTCCCTGTCGTAGCATGCCCGCCGAGCCTTTCCACTCCAGCTTCTCGTAGGCCGAGTGAGCATTGCAGACGCACGGACCTTGCAATTCTTTTAGGAAGCTAACAAGGTTTTGTGTCTTCTTTGAACAATAATAATCTTATTTCAATCATCTTGAAAACAAAGTATCGCATGATTTATAGAATATGGAATCTTGCAAGATCCCATATCAAGCTTATCGAAATTGCTATGCAAGGCTTCATAGTTGAACCAACGACATTGCACTTATATGCAAAGCACCAGACTGAACTAGTTCTCTATAGCTTGTTCCCTGTCTCTAGTCACAAGAAGTTTTGGACAAATTCTCACATTGTGACTTACCTCAACAGCACGAGCTTTTGTGAGGGAGGCACCGCATACCTGGCTAGGTACGATTGGGGGCAGGGGACCGCCGCCCCGGTGGGGGGGCCGATGGTCCCCTGCCCCCAATCGTCCCTAGCTAGGTATCCGATGCCTCTCGAGCAGAAGCTCATGATGTCATGCATTGTTATGAAAAACACTGAAAAAGACTCAGTTTTCCTAAATGAGAAAATTTCTAAATCTTCTTGTGAGTGTGATGCACTTTGTTTTAAAAAAAAGGCCCTGACTACCACAAGAAGTTGTTCACAATAATTGTGACATTGTGACCTACCTCAACATCACGAGCTTCTGCTCGGGAGGCACAGAGAAGCTCGGGAGGCACAGCATACCTAGCTAGGTAACCGGGGCCGGTGGTCCCCTACTAGCTAGATATGCGGTGCCTCCGAGCGGAAGCTCATGATGTTATGCATTGTATGAAAAACACTGAAAAAGACTCCATTTTCCTACATGAGAAAATTTCTATATCTTCTTGTGGGCCTGCTGGTCTGCCTACACTATATCACGCATTGCACTCCCTGCTTTCGATTAGAGACGCTTGCAGATGTGCTACACTTCCCACGCATGTTCTGGCCTCTCCATTGGGGCTCTCGGACGCAGATCATTGGCTGTAGCTTCTGCCACATCAAATCGGTACACCAACTCTGAAAAGCGGCATCAAACAATAGAGACAAGGCAAAGCTGCGTTGCTTCCTGGAGAGAGAGAGAGAGAGAGAGAGAGAGAGAGAGCAACCGGATCCTTGCTTACTCCAAGACAGGCTTGTGCGACAAAGAGAAAAATATCACTAACAGAGAGAAATATATGTGCGTCTCTCTTTATCTTTTAAATCTCCAGGAAGCATTTTTTTTTTTTTTTTGGCAAAACTCACAATTGTGAGTGAATAGTATTAAGAACATCAGAATATACACCAACCTCGAGCTAGGCTAGGATTAAGAACATCAAAATATACACCAACCTCGAGCTAGGACCTAGCCTTGAGTGTCAAAGGACTACAAGTTTTTTGCTTGACATAGAGACCACAACTACTCCTAGGCTTTACTTATTACAAGATGTCATATATTGTTATATTGTTCTAAACCAGTCCTCTAGTCCTTTGAAGCTTGTTTGCCTCCCAATCTCCAAGAAGCATCTTCTAAAACTATATTACTTTCTTTGTCAATAGCATTAATATTCTAGTGGCTCGTATCATATTATATTCAATTCAACGTGAGATTCCCAAGGATTCTCTTCATTCTCCTCGAGGATTTGCTTCCCTTTCAAAAAGGGAACTAGAGTTTTGAACCCGCGCCATGAAGTGAATAACATCCAACAACGCTCCCGTAACCACTAAAGCAAGGGCGTTGTGCTATTGTGTAAGCGCAACTAAAAAAAAATAATAATATCACAAAGCTGCTTCTATGTTCGCGTCCTCACTCTCTGCACGCATCGTGCTGGCTTGCTCGTCACTCGCTTGCATGTGCAGATGCTCTCGTTCCAGCCCCCTCTTCGAGCTCCTGCTTCCACCGCCTTCGCACCCCACTCCCGTAGTATCAAGTCAGATTCGTTTATTTTTTTTTATTTTTTTCCAACTGGTACTCCCTACTTGTACTCTCTTTCCCTTTTTCCCTTCTATACTATATATCTATATCTATATTATATATAATGGAGTTTATAATTTTTGAGGAAGGAGAAGGCCTCTACGTATCACCTTTAGGTTACCATGGGTATGGCCACTTAGGAAGGCCAAGGGCCGAGCATGCAAGCGGGGGAGGAGAAGATCGATGTTCCCTCAGAGTCTCACTAACTTAGAGGTGATACATTTTTTTGCTCGTAGCATGGCCTAAGTGTTGTACGATCTATCGATGGGATGTATAACCCTCGGCGTACATGGTGTATAATTTATGAGGATTTTTAGACTTGCATATCACATAATATTCCATTCATAATTTCTAAGATTTTGTTGTTTAATTAGCCTAGAAAGCTTATGCATGAGTCTCTCTCTCTCTCTCTCTCTCTCTCTCTCTCTCTCTCTCTCAGCAAAGCAAAGGGGGATCTGTACATACAACATTGTTCGTTACAAAGGAATACGCGAAACTATATAAAGTGCCATTGTGAATTTTCTCTAACAATACTTTGACGTAATTGGCCCTGAAGATGCTGCTTACCTAACTCTTTGTTCACCTATGTGTTGTGTTAGGTACTGGACATATTTGATGCACCATGTGTGTGTGCATTGTAGGGGGCTTTGTTAATGGCATGGATAGGCTCTTTGGCCTTATTTATCTACCTATCATTGTTTGAAAAATAAAAGAGACATTCTTTCTTAATCACTTTGTATTAATAAAAATAAAACAATGTTTCCATTACTATTTCGTAATTGTAGGTTTAACTTATACACAATGCAACCGCAAGTCATTACTACACTCAAACTTTAGCTAGGTGAACATGAGACTGAGAGTGAGGTAAACATCAATGAGTTTCAACCATCCAACATTCTCATTGACTCTCCACGTCCTCTTTTCCTCTCTCTAAGTATGTGTGTGTGTGTGTGTGTGTGTGTGTGTGTGAGAGAGAGAGAGAGAGAGAGAGAGAGAGAGAGAGAGAGAGAGAAAGAGAGAGAGAGAGAAAGGCAAGAAAGTGCAAACTTGTAGATCTTGTGTGATGAGAGATAGTGTTGGAACTTGGTGGGTGAAACCAAACCTATTCAAGTTTCACATAATTTGAAGCTAAATAATGTGCTCGTAAGAAGGAAATTGGAGCACTGCCATCATCATCTTATTGTCCTAACACACTATAATGAAGTAGGAGACCCATGACTTTGGAGCATAATTTTCATACCAAGAAATCATTCTTTAAAAGTGATATCCCACACTTCATCATCATGACCATACCTTTACTAATGCTATGACAATGAATGATGACATGAGAGAGTGACATTGAATCATGATTATCCTAATCGTACTATGGTGATGACCGAAAACTTCAAACATCAAATTAAATAGTAAAGTTGTAATAATATGTAACAATCCAAATTACTATATGTCCATCAATTGCTAAAGCATGTTAATCTTTGAGAGATGATCTACTGAACTCACCTTTCAATTCTTGAGCCTATCTTGTCATCCGCATGGGGATATGATCTATTGAACTCACCTTTAAAATTCTTGAGCCTATCTTATCATTTGCACTTTGCACTTAAGCAATGATCCAATTTAAATCCCACTCCCTTTGATATGAAACACGGTATTGAGACATTTGGAAAGTGTTCTCCATTATTGTGCATACACTATACCCCTTGCAGGTTTAGTAGGCTTAGCTTCTTACCCAACTTGAGTGCTCAATTTTTATCACATTCAAAGTTCCTTTCCTCACATTTGTAGCCTCCTAGCTACTTCATGGATGCTCAATTGTCACCATCATCTCCATAATCCTCAAGCATAGAGAGCCCTTAGTCAACCTAGCATAAAGCATTTGACATGTTTGCTTTGGTCCCATAGGTCATCTTATCACCTTTGATAACAATACTATTCTCTCTCTCTCTCTCTCTCTCTCTCTCTCTCTCTCTCTCTCTCTCTCGTGCGCGCGCACACACACACACACACACACACACACACACACACACACACACACACACACACATTTCTTTGTCTCTATGGAGTCTTGGAGAAACCCTCCCTCCGTCATCCCCCCCCCCCCCCCCTCTCTCTCTCTCTCTCTCTCTCTCTTTGAGTAACAAATCTTGAGTTTGACTTGTCAGATTGATCTCTAAGACCCCTTGGGTTTTTTCTACATTAGATTCTTCTCGTGGGTGTGTGAGTGTATACATCTCTCTTTTTCTTTGTCCCTCTAAATGTGTGTGTGTGTGTGTGTGTGTGTGAGAGAGAGAGAGAGAGAGAGAGAGAGAGAGAGAGAGAGAGTTTGCAGAGTGTGCTCTTGATGGAAGTGCCTATCTTTGTGGGGCTGCTATCATTCTCTCTCCATTAAGCTTACCATGGGAAATTTTAATCCTTTAAGAGAGATTTTTCATTTGGTTTTTGGTTTTTTCAATTTGCCATGTGGCTAGTTGTACTTAGGTCTCACAATTCTAGGTTGTTTCTTCAGTGCGCTCACAATCATCACCATTTGTATTAATTCTTAGAGTTTTTTTGAGGTAATACAAATTAGCCTCTTCTCATTGAGAGAGAGAGAGAGAGAGAGAGAGAGAGAGAGAGAGAGAGAGATTTATTGAAGGTAGAACTTATCTTCTTCTTCTTCTTCTCTCTTCCCCTCTATGTATCTATCTACGTGTGCGTGTAGTCAACCCATTGTTTCATCCCTAGGAAAATCCCGTTTATCATCTTTCACAAAAAATTGAGGATATTTTAACGTGAGCAGCTATGAGAGCCAACCTCTTTTTGATCTCTTTGTCTCTCTTTCTCTCTCCCCCTATCTTTTTTTCATTGATTAGCGCCTTTCTGATCTCTCTCTCTCTCTCTCTCAAAAGCGTTTTTCTCCAAGTCAAGACACAAACACCCTACATGCTCTTACTTCTTGAGTCCGGATCGCTTCCCATTGAGGTCTTGGGCATGCAAAGGGTTGTGGAGTATATGCTTAAGACACAACGTAGCCCTTTGTATCGACTTCCTAGCATCGCATATGAAGCAAGTCAAAAGGTCCAAAAGACATGCAAGAGCAAAATACTAAGTTCGGGGTGGATGCTTGACATCAAGAAATGGTTTGAAAGATGGGATGCATGTCACTTGGTCAAGGATGCGTCGATCGGCTCCCAAGTTAATGAGGCCTTCTTACAACGCCAATGTATCACGGCTTGGGAGAAAGCCGGAGGTTCTAGCTTTAGCCATTACACCACACACAATGCCCCAAACTACAAATCTCTCTTCTTCTCTGAACGAGGTAACCGAACCCATCCCTACATCCTTGAGCCCATCCCATTGAGTGCGACTCCCATTTTCTACGCTGCGAGACAGGACGTTGGGGCATTGGCGAGGAGTCTCATCGACTTTGCACCTTATGCCCTCGTCAAGTGCGAGAGAGTGAGTACCACACACTACTTGAGTGCTGAGCTTTTGGCCACATTAGGTTCTCTTTTCCCCATATATTCAGCCATGAGCTCTGTAGACGGCTGAGACAGTTTCACTAGGTGGGAATGATATCTTGTGAGACAGGCAGTGAACTAGTCAGTAATTATTACGGTAATTACCATGGTAAACCCAAGGCATATAAATAGGGCCCATTACATTGTAATCGGGTTAGCATAATCGGGTTAACGTTTTGGTGGAATTTGTTGGCAATTGTACTTGAGTTGTCAATCATTGGCAGTTGTTGTCGGTTGTACATTGTCTATCCTTTTGTTCATAAGCCACATCATACTCATTGTAATCCTTCATCTGTAATTCCAAATACAGCAGTATATTCCAGCTATACTTACTCTGGACTCAATAATCTAAATCTGAATCTAAATCTGAATCCGAATCCGAATATGAATCTGAATCTGAAGCTGAATCCGAATCTGAATCAAAATTTGAATATCATTCTCAGTACATAGTCTGGTTCTTATTCCAGTAGGTGTATTCCAGTTCAGTTTCTGTTCCTTTGTCCAGTCTACTATCTGAACTAATACATCACCAGTTAGCTGAAATCTTATAACACTGGAATTAGCTATCTCAAGAGATCAGCTCCAATTCCATTTTGGCAATCACGGTGGCTAGAGCTGAAGCTCATTGACTGAAACACTCTTCTCCCAGCTGGAAGTTCTTAGCTATAGCAATGGCACCCAAAACCAGTCGTGGCCGGAAATCCACCATCCATGTTGATCCTATTCCTGAGGAATCGGGAAGAGAATCTGACCCTAAGCAAGAGAGGGTGACTGACACCGAGGCTCATGAGGAGCATAGTCAGGCTGATGAGACGCAGGACTCACAACATTCCAGTCACTCTAGACGCAGACGGGCAAAGAGGGAAGCACGGAAGGCCAAAAGTTCTTGGTCTAGGCAGGGGGATGAGGGTACCAAAGGTAGTAAAGGCAGTCGCCGCACTTCCAATAGACATGCCACAGAGGACACTGACACAGATACATAAACAGATATAGATTGGGATGCAGATACTGAAAACTGTAAGAAGACTCCCAAGCGCCGTTCAGAATCGAAGAAAAGAACCGGCAAGACCAGTGGTAATCGGCATGATTACACATCTTCTCTGAAAATTTCTTTTCCAGTATTCAAAGGGGGCAAGAAGGATGATCCATATGTTCACATACAGGCTTTTGAGCAGTATGCAGAGCTGAAGAATATTGATGAGGATGATTGGGGGGAATACTTTCCGCAAACCTTGAAGGAGGCAGCGAGAAAGTGGTACTACCATTACCCCTCTTGTCAGCTTAGATCCTATGATCCTATAACAAACTACTTAAAGCCTTCAGACTCGAGTATTCCGACAACAGAGGTGATGAAGATATCCTGTGTGAACTGGATAAGATCAAGCAGCGGAATCTGTCAGTCCGAAGTTATGTGGAGAAAATCAAGGAGCTAACAAGGCAGTTACAGGAACCGCCGTCCGAGAAGCGATTGCGTGCATGGTTTCTGAATGGCTTTTGAAGCAAGAAGCTTAGGGAGCAGGAGGTACCAGCTCCAACCAAGAAATTTAATGATCCGATACAACAGGCACTGAAGCTGGAACAACACGCTGAGAAGGAAAAGAGCCATAAAAAGAGAAGATCTAGAGCATAGCTCTTCTACTGAGAACTCTGATTTCAGTGAAATGTCCAGCAGCTCTGAAAGTAGCTCTAACGAACGGTCCAAGGATAAGTCAAAGAAAGGATCGTGGACTAAGAAGATTGAAGAGATGGCTAGGCAGATTACCGAGATTAGCCACACCAGACAACCAGTTTGGAAAATGGAGACTTGGTGTTCAAAATGCAAACCAAAGGACCATATTTCCAACGAGTGCCCACAATGTACTTACTGTAAGGCCTTTGGCCATTTATGGAATAATTGTGGTATCAGGATTCATCACTTTAAGAAGGGCAAAGACATGTTAGTGGTAGCCTATACTGAACCAGTGAAAGTAGAACCCACCAAAGCTTCTCAGGAGGAGAGACCAGGTACCAGTGGTACTGGTCAAGAACGCGGCTGATTCCAAGCAGGTACGGGCCGAGGCAGAGGACGTGGCAACTTCCAGAGCCGGAGTTTGAATTGCTGCACTTGTGGAAAGTACGGGCATTTCGCGGCTCAATGCCCAGATGCACCTGCACCTGCTGCTACTGAGGCAAAGGCACCAGAGTCAGTCCCAGTACGGGCAGTCACAAGGAGCAAAGGCGTGGTAATTGAAGAAATTCCAGATACTCCAAAAAAACCAGTCACTGCTGACAGCAGCAAATGGGCTCAACAAAGAGATATTTGGAAGGACAAGGGTAAAGACAAGGTGGTAGATGAATGGCAATAACAGAGAGAACTAGCGGCTAAAATCACGGAGGATTTAGCCAAGAAGCTCCCAGAGTAGCCAGAAAGTTCTGAAGCCCGAGTCATTCAGAAGATACCAGCCCAATCAACTGAGAAAGATCAGTCAATACCGGTCATACCTGAGACCATGCTGGCTGCGGTACAAGGAATGATTGGTGAACTGGGAGTTGATGGAAGGACTGGGAGCACTGTAAGGGAGGAATGACAGTGTGAAGATACGACCAGTTCTTTGAGCTCCGACAAACAGTCTGATCAGGAGAGAGAAGAAATCCATGTTAAGATCTGTGATAGAATTCAGAAGCTTACTATGGAGCTGGAAGATATCAGAAAAACCTTGCTTGAAGTGGAAAACTTCATTAGACAGCATAGGAAAGCTGAAGCGGAGGCCAGAATAGTGGATCTGACGGCTGTCCGAGATGATGAAGTACCGCTCATTCAGGTGGACTACAAGGTTCGAAAGCAATGGGAACCTCTTTCAAGTGTTATCTTGGATGGAGGAGCAAGAGTCAATATAATGGGAGTCCATCTCCAGCAGAGGATGGGCATCACGAATGTAAAGCCAACACCATTTAAAGTGAGAATGGCAGATCACAGAGTAGTACAAGCTACGGGCATGATTGAAAATATGCAGATAAGAGTAGGCAGGGAAAAATTTAAAGCCAGTTTCTTAGTTCTGGATGTGCAAGGGCAATATGGGATGCTGCTAGGGCGCCCTTGGTTGAGAACAACACATGCTGTTCATGACTATGCAAATCAAACCTTAACCATAGAAGGGGCCAACGACAGAATTCAAATCCAGAAGAACAATACTAGGAGCTGGAGAAAAGAGCTGAGGCCAAAGGAATTATGCCAGAAGTACAAGGCAAAGAAGATTGAACGAATGTTAGCAGCTCTGAACATATTTCCTCTTGCAGAGATTGACTTGAATGCGGTTTTATTGAATAAAGAGCAGGCCGACAAGCAGAAAAAGCAATTCTTAGATCAGTTTACTGAAATCAACACAGGGGAAAGATCAGTTCAGTTAACTGGGAGACTGGAGGAATCAGCTCAAACTGGCATGGTAGAGGAGCCAGTGCATTCTAGAGAGCACACAGTGAATCATAATGCTGATTCAGAACTGAATGGGCCATCTTGGGATTATGCTGAGGAACTCGACCAAGCGAAAAGGAGGTGGGCCTAATTGGTTGCTTCCAGACGACCAAGAAGTTGAAGAATGGAAGTTCAAGAAGTCCTAGGATGATCAAGGTTAATAAGCATCTCAATCCTATAATGAAGGAAAAGGCACGCAGGATGTTTCAAAACTACAAAGACGTATTTGCCTGGGAACACACAGACCTGAAAGGGGTTGATCCTGAAGTATGCCAATACAGGATACCGTTGAAGCTAGATGCTCGGCCAGTACGACTACAAAGATACCGAATGAACCCCAATTATGCTAAGAAGGTCAAGGAGGAGATTGGCAATCTTCTCAAGGTTGGGTTCATCACGAAAGTGGCCAGTAGCGATTGGCGTTACATAAGAAGTCAAGCGGATCACTGCTTATACATGAAGAGGTTGAATGATGGTTCTTTAATCATCTTGATCCTGTATGTAGATGATATGCTTATTGCAGACAAATCAATTGATGAGATCAATCAGTTGAAAAAGATGCTAAGCACTCAATTTTCAATGAAAGATTTAGAAAACGTCGATCACTTTCTTGGTATGCGCATCAAGAGAGATAGGAAACATGGAATTCCTGAGTTATCTCAAGAAAACTACATCCACAAAGTCTTGCAACGTTTTAGTATGCAGGGGGGGAAGTCACTGAGTACCCCAATGCAAGCATACTCAAAACTTAGCAAGAAATATTCTCCCAAGACAGTCTGAGAAAGAGAAAATGGTGAAAGTGCCATATTCTTCAACAATTGCCAATTTGATGTATGCTATGGTAGCCACAAGACCAGACATTGCACATGCAGTGGGAGTGGTTAGTAGATACATAGAAAACCCTGGCAAGAAGAATTGGGAAGCAGTGAAGAAAATCTCAGATACTTGAAGGATACAATTAGCAAGTGTTTACGCTTCAAAAACAACGATGCATCTATTGTAGGTTACACAGATGCAAATTATGCAGGTTGTGTGGATTGTAGAAGATCCACATCTAGCTATGTGTTCATGTTTGCTGGAGCATCTATCTCTTTGAGATCGTGTCTCCCAGACTACACGTCTTCATCTACCATTGAGGCACAATATGTTGTTGCGTCTGATGCAAGCAAGGAAGCCATATGGTTAGCTCGTCTAGTGGGAGATTTGGGCATTCACGAGGTTCCAGTGTTGCATTGTGATAGTCAAAGTACCATTGCTTTGGCAAAGAATCAGGTGTTTCACTCAAAGTAGAAACACATAGAGGTTAGATACTATGTCATACAAGATGCATTGGATGGCAAGCGCATTAAGCTTGTCAAGGTTCACACTGACAACAACCCCACATATGCTCTCACAAAGAGCCTAGTCTCAGAGAAATTTACACATTCATAGAACTTATGGGTGTAGGATGAAGCCTGATGATGCTTCAACTTTGTATAGACTAACTATAGTGATGCCACTATTGGCCACCATGAACTTCAAGTGGCAGGTTGTTGGGATGTAGGTCAAGTGACCGTGGGAAACCACCCTTACTTTATTTCTTCCTAATCAATATAGGGAGAGAAAGTGAGAGACTTGACTGACTCTCTCACTTTCCTCTTCACTAACCCAAATAGACTATGCTTCATCCCCTTCCCCAATTCTTGTCTCCCCTCTCTTGCACACTCCGCATTAACGCCCCCATCAGGCATGTCTACAAGCTCCTAACACCGACACTATTTTACTTTATGAAAGCCAATCTAGCTAGTACCATTTAGATAAAGCATTTCTCATTGCAAAATGCCTAACTCCCTTTTTCCTTGAAATGGAATGTAGTTTCTTTTGAAAGGCTGCTAGTTTGCCAAGGAATCTCTCTCTCTCATGTTGGTTTCCCATGTAAGGGTGTAACAAATTTTTGATAGGTGCATCTCTCCTTTTTGTGCATACTTGTACTTGAGGTGGTGAGAAAGTGATCATGGATGTGTTGAACATCTAGCTTTTTAGTTCCTCTCATGCCCTTCCATTTTGGGTATGTTGGAAACCTGTGTTCACAAAAAATACAAAGTTTAATGTATTTTTAACCGGAAAAAATTGTAATACCTTGGCTACATTCCAAGCTTGCCTTGAAGAAAATCAATAAATTTTGCAAGTTTTAACTTAAATACTGACAATTCTCCATATTTTAACCTAAAAATTGGAAGAGTTTTTTTTGTGCCCTTATTTAAAATTACTTCAATTGGAGAAATTATAATAAATAGATAAAGCATTTCTTATCGTAAAATTGACTTCTTTTTTAAAAAAAGAATATGTAATTGCTTGTGGAGGGTTGCCAGGTTGTTGGGAAAATATATATATATATATCTCTCTCTCTGTCTCTGTCTCTCTCTCTCTCTCTCTCTCTCTCATTCATGCCGGTTTTCCATACAAGAGTGTAATAGATTTTTGGCAAGTGCACTCTTCTCTTCATGCATAGCTCGTGCTTGAGGTAGTGAGAGAGTGATTGTGGATGTACTGTGAACATCCAAGTTTTTAGTGTCTCTCATGCCCTTCCATTTTGGGTCTATTGAAGACCTGTGCTCACAAAAAAAAGGGTTTAGTATATTTTTAACCTGCTCAGATTGTAAGACCCAAGCTACATTACAAGCTTGCCTTGAAGAAAATTGATAAAATTTTACAAGTTTTAATGTAAATATCGACAATTCTTCAAATTTTAACCAAAAGACCAAAAGGGTTTTATTTGTGTCCTTATTTATCAAATTACAATTAGAAAAAATAATATAAGTAGATGAAGCATTTCTTATCATAGAATTGACTCCCTTTCTCTTGAAACAATATGTCATTGCTTTTGGTTATCATAGAATTGACTCCCTTTTTCTTGAAACAATATGTCATTGCGTTTGGTTGGCTACCAAGTTGTTGGGGAAACTCTCTCTCTCTCTCTCTCTCTCTCTCTCTCTCTCTCATTGGTGCCCCACATGAGGATGTACCAAATTTTTGATAGGTGCACACCTCCTTTCGTCACATACTATCCTTGGGGTGGTGAGAGAGTGACAATGGATGTATTGAGCTTCCAACTCTTCTATATCCATCATGCCCTTCCATTTTGGGGCTATTCAAGGCCCATGTTCATAAAAAACCAGGGGTTTATTGTATTTGTAACTGGATAAATCTACCAGATTTGGGCTATATTCCAAGCTTGCTTTGTAGAAAACCAGCAAAATTTGCAAGTTTTAGTGTATATATTGTCAATTCTTCAAATTTTGACCTAAAAATTGAAAGAGCTTTTATTATGCCTTTATATATTTCCAATGTTTGCAAAAAACTAGGGATTACTATATTTTAATCCAACTAAAATCCAAAAAATCGTGGCTAAACTCCAAGCTTGCATTGAAAAAAATAGGAAACGTTTTGCAAGTTTTAGCGATAAATCCTCAAATTTTGGCCTAAAGACCAAAAGAGTTTGAAGTGTGCCCTTCTTTACTTTGAGTGCGTTTTTTTTAAAAGCCTAGTAAATTAGTTCGATTAGGAAAAATATTTTTAGCAAGCCCTATTTGAGACCTCACGTGCTACATGCTTATGTTGTCCAACGCGAGACACAAGTGGTGCCAGCCTGACTACAAGACCATCTGACTTTGCCTCTTTGGGTGAAGTTGTAGCATGTAGTCTGCACGTCCTCGAGGTTAGTAGAATAGCTATCCATGTAAGTGCCTAGCATAAGGTTTTTGCTTAGCATTGGCTGATGTGTGGAATCATGGAGAGCTTAGCATGTGCTATTCTCAGGTCTTCTTCTCCTTTTGCTTTGTATGGTTCATGGCTCGTGTTCATATGGGTACAATGTTCCTCAATGTGATGAGATGGCCCTGCGAAGGCACTAATACATATACATGGTTATGGATTACGCTTCCTTGTAGATAGCATTGTGAAATTGTATTGTCGGTTGTGTTTTCTCCTCATGGAAATGGAAATGGTAATTTCTTGGCATGAGGCTTATGTACTTGTGGTGGTTTTAACCTATTATGTCTCCCCAATCTTGAAAATTTTAAAAATTCTTTCAAAACATCTTAAGTGCATAAGTGAAGGGTTAGTTTAAAACATGAAAAGACACATGAAGCTGGAAAGTCAAAAAGCTTTTTATTACTATATAATGAAATGAAGCTGGAAAGTCAAAATAATTTTTATGGCCATATATAAATAGAGGTGGTCCAATACACATTACTACATTTATGTTTCCTTTAAAGTGTCCTGAGAGTGTCTTTGCATTATGTAGGTAGTGAATAAATAGAGGTGGTCCAATACACATTACTACATTTATGTTTCCTTTAAAGTGTCCGAAGAATGTTTTTGCATTATGTAGGTAGTGAATAAATATGAGTTTTGTTATAAATATTTCAAATGATAAACTATCAAAATAGAGTCACCCTTCAAATTTGAGAGCTTCCTCTGGATTTGTGTTGAAAGAAAAGGAAGATTTATTTATGGCATTCAAAGGGAAAATTAGAGACACCCTTCAAATCACCTAAAGAGGAGAAATAGTGTCACCCTTCATTGAGCATTGTTTTGTTTCTAGGACACATCTCTCTCTCTCTCTCTCTCTCTCTCTCTCTCTCTCTCTCTTTGTCTCATGTCTCTCTCTCGTTGTCTCATGTCGCACGTGAGGATGTAATAGATTTTTAACATGTGCTTCCCTCCTCTCTTTGCAAAGCATGTCCTCGAGGTGGGGAGAGTAATCTTGGATGTGCTAAGCATCCAACTTGTTTACATATGCCATCCCCTTCCATTTTGGAATTATTCAAAATCATTGTTCACAAAAAATTGAGGTTTATTGTGTTTTTAACCAGCATAAATTGTAAAATCTCATATAGATTCCAAGCTTACCTTGAAGAAAACCAACAAAATTCTACAAGTTTTAGTATAAATATCATCAATTCTTCAGATTTTGACCTTGAAACCGAAAGAGGTGTTAGTGTGCCCCTTACTTACATTAAAATTATTTCGATCAAGAAAAAAGATTGGTGCCCTCGTCCCGTCTCCCCCCCCCCCCCCCCTTCTCTCTCTCTCTCTCTCTCACACACACACACACACACACACACACACACACACACACACACACACACACACACACACACACACACACACACACACACATGCCCTTCCATTTTGGGACTGTTTGAGATTGGTGTTCGATAAAAACTGGGGTTTAGTATATTTTTAATGGTCTAAAATTGCAAAACCTTAGCTAGATTTCAAGTTTTCTTTGATGTAAACCTCAAAAAATTGATTGTGCACATACAAATAAATTCTTAAATTTTAAATTTTTATGGCCATTTGCGTTCAAAAAGCAAAGTTGACCCATCTTTAATTGGTTTTCCCAAGGAGAAGTTAAAGTTGGCCCAAAAAGAGAGTGAAGTCAATCCCTTTTCTAAAAGACCTGTCGAGTTAAAGGTTCACAGGTTTAGAGGTGCACAGAAATGAATATTTTGTAAAGTTCTCTTCTATACTTCTAAACTATATAAATTTGAGCTTAAAATTTTCAAGGAAGGAGAGGGCATCCATGTGTCACTCTCTCCTTCGTTTCAAGAACCTTAAGCACAATCCATTTGCAGCACAGCAAGAAAAGAAGTCCCCTGACTTGGAACCCCCGGATTCTCCTGTGACCAAGGAGAGAGGGGGGCGGGGATGATTTGGATGCTAAAGAATTTGTTCCTCTATCCCAATGAACCCGTCATTAATGATGGAGTCTCTCACTATACAATCTTGAAACGTAAAGGGGTTGAAAACCCGTAAGAAGAGTACCCTTTTCTTGGAGGAAGTAAAAAAGGAGAAAACAGTCAACTGTTGGACCATCCAAGAACACCACTTAGATGCCCATAGCAAGAGAAAACAGGTTCTAGAAAAGAAACTGGTATTCTATGGAGAAGGAAGTAACGGTTTCAGTGGCTCCTCAGCATTGAGGAGAGAGAATCGGAGCCGAAAGTGGTTCTTAACCACCCATCCAGTAGAATCTTGGGGATTAGAATCAGATGGAAAGGGCATCGTACGGCCCTTGCGATGCAAAATAAAGAGCTAAACTGTGGATGCATCGTAGAGATACTCCTATTGAAGGTGAGTGGTTGTTGGTTGGCGACTTCAATATTGTAGAAAAGAGTAGGGATAGAACAGGATCCTCCAGTATGTTGGCTGGCTTGGAAAGGTCCAAATGGTAAAATTTGTGCAAAAGTGGGCGATGATCGACTTATGGGAAGTTGGCCCATGGAATAGCATGCCTGGTTTCACCTACAGAAGCCTCTAGTATGCCCGCACTGCCTCAAGGCTGGACAAATGCTATTGCTCACACCAAGGTGACTGGATACCGTCGTTGATGGAGATGAAGGTAGTCCCAACAAAAAGTCTTTTGGATCACATTCCTCTACACATACATTTTAAGAAGAATAAAGAGGAGGAGGAGACCCCAAGAGGTGGGAAAAAACTGTTAGTAACAAGGGCACACCTATTCAAAGACCCTCTCTTCAGGAATCTAACCAAGAAAGCACTGGGTAAGCTAAAAAAAGATATCGACCTCAACAAACACAATGCGTGGGACCTCTTTGCTCGGAGCATCCAGAAAGCAATCAAAACCTCGGGCCCCTGGTTCAAGAAAGCTAGGGAGATACACCTTATGCATCTTACAGCGGAGGTCTAGGTGCTTGCCTCCATAAAATCCAATGGGCATGCAGGAGCACAAATGATGGCTCGAAGCCAAATCTAACCTTGCTAATGAGCAGTTAGAAGATATCTGAAAGGAAAGGCTTCTCTCAAGGGAGACTGTCCTTCAACCTGAAGCCTCCAATCAAACTCAAATTTTTAGGGCTTTAAAAATCAAGAAGAGTCGGGGCCACGTCTGCTCACTCTACGCTGAGAAAGGACAACAATTCATAACCAAGATGAGATGGCTGGTCTGATGTTGAGCTATCTTAGTCAAATCATTGGACGGCGAGAGATCCAGTCCCAAGAAGTGGAAGACGCCAAAGGGACCTTATTGCAGAGTGTCAAGAAGGAAATTCCCCACTTAGAAGCTAATTGCTTGGAACGGGCATTCTCCGAAGACGAATGTTCACTAGCATTGCAAGCCCTTGGCAAGGAAAAGTCCCCTGGTTGGGATGGGATGCCAGTGGAATTCTATAGAGAATTTTGGGATGATCTCAAGGCCCCAATCAGAAGATTGGCCAATAAATCCATGGTCGAAGGGTCGTTGGAGGTAAGTGAAAAGAGAGGGCTTATCAAACCCATCCCAAAACAGATATGTTGTTCTCAACTAAAACATTGGCTCCCTATAACAATGATGTCGGTGGCCTACAAAATTATACCTAAAGGTGTAGCTCTCAGACTAGCCCCCTTACTAACCAAGATCATCTCTCCCCATCAACATGGGTTTATAAAAGGAAGGTCCATTTATGATAACATCTTGGCAGCAATGGTGGGCATTGAATATGCAGTTGTCACAAAGCAGGAGTGCATTCTGCTGTAGTTGGACCTAGACAAGGCTTATGATAGAATAACATGGACATATATAGAAGCTATCATGGAAGCTCTGGGCTTTGGGCCTTGCCTATGTCGGTTGGCACGCGTACTGGGGGCTGGAAGACAGTCAGAGCTCCTATTCAACGATAGAATTGTGGGCTCTTTTGAGGTCAAAAGGTCTATTAAGCAGGGATGCCCTCTTGCCCCCCTACTTTTCACCATAGGATCACATCCTTTAATCATTACACTCGAAGCTAGTGCGGAACGAGGGGAGTTGCAAGGCCTAGCTTTGCCAGGAAATAGCCAACTCCTAGCAAAACTTTTTGCAGACGATTCTCTCCTCTTCTTGAAGGCGTGCCCCTAGGTCATCAAAAAATCTATGGAGATTGTTCAAATAATTCTCAAAAGCTTTGGGGTCCCAGTGTAGTATAGAGAAGCCAAGGTTGATCTCCCCATCGGAAAATGACTCATTTGACCCTTCTGTCTGGGTCGCGGGAGATTGTCACAAAAGGGAATTTCCCATAGTCGTAGTTCCCAAGAAGAATGGGAAATTGAGAGTCTTTGTTGACTATAGGAAATTATTCAAGGCAGGCTAATACGGTGGATGATGTTCCTCATGGAGTTTGAATTCAGAATTTTTCATAAGCCTGGAAAGAATCACTGTGGAGCTGATTTTGTGTCCAGAAGTACAGAGGGTTATTCAAAAGCATCCTTGAGGGACGAACCAATGGATGCTGACTTATTTCAGATGGAAGCAGGAGAATCAGTTGACTCTGAATGGTATGATGTTTATCAGTTTCTTTCTCAAGGTGCTTTCCCAGAGGACTGGAAGCAGAACCAGAAGAAGGCTTTGGTCATCGGAGGGTCACTCTATCGATTAGGTGTTGATGGTATCTTCGACGTTGTGTGCCTATGGAAGGGAGAATGCAAGTCATTTCAGAGGCACATAATGGCATCTGGTGGACATTTTTCCAATGAAGTTACCTACAAGAAGATTCTGCAAGCTAGTTTGTGGTGGCAAACATTAATTGCTGATGTTAGAAGTTTTTGTAAAACTTGTGACATATGCCAAAGAATGGGTAGACCTACAACTGCAGATATGACTCCTTTAACGCTAGTACAACCACTGGGTGTGTTCATGAAATGGGGATTAGATTTTATGGGACCTTTTAAGAAGGTTACCCCCAGAAAGAACAAGTACATAGTAATGGCTACTTGCTATGTCACTAAGTGGAGAATGGTGTATGGCACTGAAGCTGTGGTTCCTATGGAGTTTGTTATCCCAAGTCTAAGAATGGCTGTGAAGTATGGCTTAGACTTCAACCACAATCTAAAAAAGCACGTGGATGAACTTATGCAGTTAGATGAACTCAGGCAAAGGGCTATGCTGGAACAAGAAATTGTTCAACAACCAAGGAAGAACTGGCAATTAAGGTCCAGGAATTTCAGAAAGGGGATTTGCTGCTTCTCTATCAGTTTAGATTGGGTCTTAAGAAGCCAAACCTGAAGATTGCCTGGGTAGGACCATTTGAGGTAGACTGGGTCTTTTCCAATGGCACAGTAACACTGAAAGATCTATCTGATTACTGTTGCCAGGAGTATATAATGGTGCGAGGATCAAGCTTTACTATTCAGAAGCTAGAGAGTCTGGCCAAGAACAAGGTACTAGGGAGCTGGAAACTGACGATCAAGAGATACTAGAATCAGATATTTTTGGGCTCTTTCATGTGCAGCTTTCAGAACCAGTGCTAGTAGGACCAAACCAGACTGATCCCAAGATCAATACCTATGTGATCAAGCCAGACTGGGAACCAGCCAAGTATCAGTGGGAACACAGTTTTTAATTTTTAAGCACCCAATGGTCAAGTGGCACGCCAATAGTAATCATTTCAAGGATGGGTAGAAGTCTTGTCCAATGCATGTCTGCCACGACAGCAGCGACGCACACAAGTCTAAGAGCGGCGAGTGGTGGAGCTTTTATGGTGCGAACGCGTATAACAGTGAGGAGAGTCGGCATTTTTCCCACAAATCTCCCGCGTGACGATTTCCTCTCGTTGTTCATTCACCATCCCAAGCTCTGAGGTATCTTCTCTACAGCCACAGACTTTGTCTTCTGAGGAGACAGTCGGCTGTCGACTAGCTTTGCAAGCAACACCTGGGTAGAACTTTGAAGCATCAAGTAAGCCTTCCTCTTCCTCACCTGTTTCGTCATCTTCACAGCGTATGGGTAGGAAGAAGCGTTCAGACAAGATGCAGGAATCTCTCAAGGAAACCCAAGCCATTGTCACTGCTGCAAAGGCAAGCATTCCCATCATTCCTTATAGCAAGATTCAGTGTTACGTGTTCACTGACCAAGCTATGGCTTTGCTGCAATTGTGGGATCTACGGGTAGTTCTGCAAGCTACAAGAATCGCTTTTGATGCGGCCCTCATAAAGCAGGTTCTTGACTCTTTCGATGTTGAAGATGGAAGTGCTATGGTGTATGGTAAAAAGGTATCTGCTACACTAGACTACATAGCTTTTTCATTTTGGATGCCAAATGAGCCCAAGCCATCTGTGGAAACCCCACAACAGATCAGTATATTCCTGGAGGAGGATGGGGCTGCCAAGCACAAAAGAAAAGCCAGTGGTCAAGGGATTCCAGTGGCCGGATTGGAAGCCTCTACTTCTTACAGGTTTGTAGCTGAAGCAGTTAGTCTTAAAAATAATCCAACATATGTGTTCGAGAAGGTTTTCGCTATGATGCTAGCCAAGACATTGGATTCAAAGGTTTCTATCAATCTTTGTCAGATCCTGTCACACAATGTGCTTCAACAAACTACCAAGTTGAAATCCCATAGTGTTTTTAAAGCTTGGTATGTTTGGCAATTTTTAGATTGGGCAACTGCTGCAGATGCTCATGGCCAGGTCAGAATGGCTTGGAGTGAAAAGCCAGTTCCAGAATCAAAGAATATTGATTTATCTTCAGATGAAGAAGCCATGGACAATCAGACCACTCCGATGGTCTGAAAAGGAAGGCCACCCAAGATGAGTTTGGCAGTTCGAAGAAACCGAAGACGACATTGACGAAGAGCGGTGCTTTTCTGAAGCAGATAAAGAGTCAAGTCGAAACCATGACTACTGAAAAAGCTATAGTTAGCCAGGCTAACAAACAACCTGCTCAGACCACTGAAGTCAACCAGTCAGTAGGACAGATTACAGTTGCTACTGGTACTGGCAAAGACCAGGCAAAAGCAACGACTTCTGAGAAGGCAGCAGAACAGTCGAATAAGGACAAACGACAACTGGACAAGGGTAAAGGTCAATTGGACAAAGGCAAAGGTCCAACATCTCCAACCTTATTGGGTGGTGTCTCCATACCAAACAATGAAGAAGCTTTGCACCTGGTGAAGAAGGACAGGTTGCAGCAGATGCAGACCCATCCACTGAAAGGGCGTCACTTTCTATAGAAATCTGATTATGCAGCCTTACCCTATATGGCTCCGGTTACGGTGTATGAGCCCGCTGATTCTGACCGAGCCACAGTCCATGATGGATGTTCAGTCCTCAACCAGTCTTCATGTGTAACATTTAATGGCCTAATAACTTATGTGTAGCGGAAATTAGCATGAACATAGTGGGCATTTCATTAGAATAGATTCCTAATGAGAATTACAAGAGTGCTTGGGTGGAGAGAGCAACAAAAAGCATAACACCTAGTTAGATAGCATCGAAAATACTTTCTAAAGAGAGAGAAATTAAGCTATTGACAACAGTTGAGGACCGGATTTTCATGGAACCGGTCCCCCCTCCAAAAGGCTTTGTATTATGGTTTCTCCCATCAAGAGAGACATTGTACAATACAATTCTTTGTGTTCCTTCAAGACTAGCTAGTGCAATGAAGATGGAAACTTCATGCACTAAGCAAAACACTTAACAAACACAACTTGAATTATCCCCGTTCTCAGACCCAAGACCTCACACACCTTCGAAGATGGTGAGAGCTAGCAGGGTATGAGAGTAGATTGAGAGGAAGAAGGAGTATCTTACGAGAAAGATGTACATCTCCTCACATAATCACTCATATGTAGCATAGCTTAGCTTAGTAATTAGCTTGGTAGAGGAGATGAGCATGCATTGAAGCTTGGCTCTTGGTTGGATTTGCATCCACATGCCAAGAGAGTGTTGATGTAGGCTTCTATCTCACAAGCTTGGAGTAGGTGATGAGTTCTCCATTAAAGCTTGGGAAGAGATAGTCTTCTCTTTCTTCACACATGAGCTTGTGTGAGTGTGTGTGTGATAATGCCTTGCAAAAATCAGCCCCCCTCTCTCTCTTGGGCGAGCCCTCTTGCTAATTGCTCTTGCTGCAGCCTCATTGGCCCTCCCCAAGTCAAGCCAATTACAATTAAGCAGCATAAGTGATAGCCTTCTGACATGTGTCCCCATTTCCCCTTTTGTGAGAGCTTTAGGTAATTAAATAATTAAACTAAACTCTCATTGGACCCCTTTGCCTCCTGGCCAATAGGAATCAGGCAAGCCATGGGGCTCCTGAATGCTCATTGGACCCCTTGGGAGACTGCCCAATAGTCTTCTAGGAGACTTAATTCTCATTGGTTTCTTTTATTAAATATTTTTAAATTAATTAAACTAGATTTACTCTAGCTTAATTCTCATTGGTCCACTTCAAGGGTCATCCAATAGAAATTGGGCACACCTTGTGGGCATCTGGCCTAGGGAGCTGACATGTGTCCCTCATTCCCTTTGTGTAAAGGGAGCCTGTGTGTGTGTGTGTGTGTGGCTTTCTCTCTCATCCCCTACCTTTAGGGCTTGCCCCCTCCCATGTAGGGATGTGCAAAGACTTTTAGGGCACACACAAAGCATCCAATTTTCCCTAGGGTTGACCTTTGGACACAACCTTTGAATTTTGGAACCTTAGCATTTTGGAAGTCTCAATGGGCTGAACCTTAGGGTCTTTTTAGCCCATTGTTACACATGGCTCTTTTGAAGATGGCCCCCCCTTTGGATCCCTATTTTCCCTTCTTTGGATCCCTACTGTGGCTGGTCTGCTAGCTTAACCAATATTCTAGCTTTTTCTCCCCTGGCCTTCCCCACATTAAATGATCAGTTTAATATGAGAAAATCATTTAGGAGAATTAGATATTGATTATCATGACATTACCTCTCTCTTGAAATCATAGTCGTCCTCGACTATGGTGTAGAGAAGATAAAGCATGTTCACGAGTCCTTTTCTTAGCGGGTAGAGGATCCCTATGTTACCCTACGACATCATTCCATAATGGATGACTAGTCCATTTGGCGCTTGAGAGCCTGAGGCTGCCGCAAGCATGTCTGCACATTAGTCCTATCACTCTTCCATAGTAGAGTGACAAGCTCTACTTGGTGTTTGGGAGACGTCGTCTCCACAAACTTGATCTAAGCATGCATACTACTTCATTTTTGTGTACAAATAAAGAAAAAGAGAGTCTTATAAGACAAAAATTTTGTTCATTTTTAACATTTTGTATATTTGCTTACTCTTGGGAAGCATTGTAAGCATTGACAAGGTTTAGGTTATCCTTTAATTGTATGCCTTGCATCCATCTACCATCTTCAAAAGGATAATTCTTAAACTTAATAAGATATCGTCGGATAGTCTTACCGCCTCTTAGTACCTTGTCTTCATGTCGGAGAATGGACTCGGGCTGCAACACCTCTTCTTGGTCCTCTATCTCGGGTGGGTCTTCAATAGTTTGTTCTTGAGGTGGCTCTCCTTTGTAAGGCTTTAATAGGCTCACATGAAAAGCATTGTGTATGAGCCAATGATTGGGCAACTTGAGTTGATAGGCCATCTCATTGATTGGCCTAAGAATCTGAAAGGGACCATAATACCTTTTTGCTAGTTTAGCATAGTACTTTTGGTGACCCGTAGGATTCTTTCCCGTTGTGTGCCTTAATCGAGCCTTGGGAAACCTTAACAAGACCCAATCGTTTTCTTTAAAGGCTTGGGATCTTCTGTGCTTGTCAGCAGCAGCCTTTTGCCTTTGCTGTGAGATAGAGATAGCATCCTTAATCTTTTGGAAAGATTCTTGTAGGTCTCGGCTATACTCATCTGCAACGAAGATCTTCCCATGTACCTTAAGTAGCAAGGGACTTTTTGATCTTCCCTCAATTACCTCGAAAGGTGCTTTTCCCGTGGAGGTATGTACAGTGTTATTGTAAGCATACTCCACTAAGGGTAAGTACTTCTCCCATTGGGATCTTTGATCTACTTCCGTTACATAGGCTTTTAGTAGATCGAGAATGGTTAGGTTATCTATTTCACTTTGGCCATCCGTTTGTGGATGATAGGCCGAAGAGAAATTTAGCCTTGTCCCTAAATTCTCAAAGAGACCCTTCCAGAAATTACTGGTCATTCTAGGATCTCTATCCGACACTATGGACATTATAGGATCTCTATCCGACACTATGGACATTGGCAAGCCATGGTATTTGAAAATTTGTGAAATGAAGAGGGTTGCCATTTGATGGGCTTTGATAGTCTTTTTGACAGGTATAAAATGAGCTTGTTTACTGAACCTGTCTACTATCGTCCATATTCCCGTATTCCCATGGATAGACTTAGGCAATACAAAGATAAAATCCATGGATATGCTCTCCCATGGTGAATTAGGGATTGGCAAGGGTTGAAGCAATCCAGGTTGCTTCCCTCTATCAAATTTTGTCTTTTGGCATACCACACATTTGGAAACATACTCTTGTATGTTCACTTTCATGGTAGGCCAATAGAAATATGTTTCAATTCCCTTTAAGGTAGACTGAATCCCTCTATGCCCCGCATAAGGTGGAGCATGAGATTCATACATTACTTTCTCACGTAGTGAGTTAGTAACGCATAATCTATTTCCATAGAGAAGATAACCATCTTGTAAAGTAAATGGTTCTTCTTTCTTCCCTAATGTAAGGGCTGAAATCACATCTCTAAAATTGGGATCAATAGCATACTCATCTATCATTGAAGATAGATCATTGTGAGTTGCTATGGAAACCGCATTCACTCTCGGCCGTCTTGAGAGTGCATCGGCTACTTGATTATGCTTGCCAGCAATGTGAGCAATATGAAAATGAAATTGCGAAAGGAAATTTGCCCACCTCATTTGTTTGTCGGAGAGCTTGGTCTGTGTCATGAAGTACTTAAGACTTTGGTGATCCGCTCGCAGAATGAAAGGAGTCCCCAATAAATAGTGCTTCCATGAGTCTAAGGCATGTAGAACTGCAAGGAGTTCCTTTTCGTATATGCCTAGAGCTTGCTCAACAGGGTCGAGCCTTCGGCTCTCATAGCCTATGGTGTGCCCTTCTTGGAGCAAAACAACTCCAAGGCAATCACCACAAGCATCACATTGGACCTCAAATGGTTTTGAGAGATCCGGTAGTGTAAGCACAGGTTGAGAGATAAGCTTTTCTTTAAGCTTTTCAAAAGCATTTTTCTCCTTAGCAGACCATGTATACCTAACGATTTTCTTTGTTAGGTCATGTAATGGTCCCGCAATTTGTGAGAACTTTTCTATGAAGTGTCTATAGTATGCGCACATACCTATAAAGCTTCTTAGTTCATGAAGATTCCTTGGTTTAGGCCATCCTTTTATTACCTCTAACTTGGATGAATCCATTTGGATGCCATCTTGAGAGATAATGAGACCTAAATACTGAATCTCTTGCAAGAAAAATTCACTTTTCTTTCGATTAACATAAAGTTTATTCTCTCTTAAAACTTGAAATATTACCTGGAGGTGTTGCTTGTGTTCCTCCAATGAATTAGAGTAGATGATAATATCATCAAAGAACACTCCAGTGAAGGTTCGATGAGGCCTGAACAGCTTCTCCATCAAGCGGTTGAATGTGGCTGGTGCATTGGTCAAGCCAAAAGGCATGACAAATGTATTCGTAAAGACCAAATGTAGTGCAAAACGCGGTCTTTACAATGTCTTGATCAACTATCCTTATTTGATGATAGCCACTCTTTAGGTCAACCCTACTGAAGTAGGTCGATCCTTGTAGCTTATCAAATAGGTCTTCTACCCATGGAACGGGAAACCTATTCTTGATAGTGATCCTATTTAGTGCTCTATAGTCGACACACATACGATATGTGCCGTCTTTCTTTTGCACTAATAGCACAGGTGAGCAAAATGGAGATGAGCTAGGCCTAACCATGCCCTTCTCAACTAACTCATGCACTTGCCGAGCTTGTTGAGCTTGAGAAACTCTATAAGGAGGTTTATTAGGCGGTGAACTTCCTGGAAGAAGTTCAATTGCATGGTCATCATTACCTCGTTTAGGAGGTAGCTCATAAGGGATGTCGTCAATAAAAACATCTTGAAACTCCTTGAGAAAATTGGATAACTCTAATTCCTTTTGGTTGCTTTTATTTTCTTTTGCTAAAGCATTAGGTTCATTTTGAGAGTCTTTAACAAAAATCATGTACACAGAAATAGAGCTCTTTATTGACTTGTTGAAAGCTGGTGTATGTACAATGGGGATGGTGTTACCCATTTCCTTAGCATCTATATACATGTCTTTTTCCCTGAACTTAAAGGAGATTCTCCTTTCGGGAAATTTAACATCGGCAGCCAGGCGGTCAAACCATGGTGCCCCTAGGATTACATCCTCATGCTTGAGAGGAGAGATAAAGAAGTCCTCTTTGTCCACATAGCCTTGGACATGAAGCCTCAATTTCCCGATTAAGGGAGTGACTGAAGCTTCTTGCCCCTTGAAGGCACTGTCTGCGGGTAGGACATCTCCCATCTCGTAGGATTGTATTCCTAGCTTGGTGGCCAACTCTATAGATATAAAATTGTGAGTAGAACCAGGGTCAAAGAGAATAAAAGCATCATGTTCTCTTACCTTTCCCCAAGCATGGCATAGAGGAGATCCTTTGTGGTGAGTTTGGTGAGTCTCCTCCTCTTGGATTTCAACCAAGGAAGCTCTAGGAGGATCTTGGCGGTTGTTCTTTTGGGGACAAGCGCGGTACGCATGCCCTTGTTCGCCGCACTTGAAACACCGGTTATCCTTACGATAACGCTCAAGCTCTTCAGGAGAGAGTTTATTCTTACCTTTGTAAACTCCCTTCTCTTTAGCTTTGTTGGAGTTGCCCTTAGGAGACTTTTGGACATTGTCCTTCCCTTTGGGCTCATTGGAACCCTTGTTTTCCGGGGGCTTATTATTCCTTTTTGCCCCCATTTGGAAATTGATTCGAGAGGCGACCATAGTGTGGTGTATTACCGCCGATATGGTACGTGGTCTTTGGGAGTTGACATACTCCGCCATTTCTTCGGTTAAGCCCGCACAAAATTGTTGCTTTTGCTCTCCAAAATCCAACCTTTTGAAGACAGTGGCTTTGAGTTGTATGTCCCAAAACTTGTCTACATATTTGTGGATGGATTCATTGGGAGAGAGCTTTAAGCTTCGCCATTCGGTGAGTACTTTGTCTTTGGCATCGGTGGCCAAAAATTGCTTCATAATGGAGGCTCTTAAAGCCTTCCATGTTCGTGGAGCTTCACCGTTGGCTCGTAGGCTAGACCGCCATTGTCTGGCGGACTTTTGAAAGTGCATAGCTACATGGCGTAGCTTAGAGGACTCCGTGAAGCCCTCATCTCCAAACGCCGCATCGAATTGTTGGATAAAGGCCAAGACTTTGTCCGTAGCACCAAAGGTACCATCATAGGTAAGGAAAGAGATGCTCTTCCCTCCCTCTTTGAATTTCTTCAACTTGGACGACCTCTTCCATGCGGCATAGGATTTCCTATGGCCTCTTCTTTTTGATGGTTCAAAGGTTGCACCATCACTTTCTTCAGAAGGTGAAGAATTTGAAGAAGGTGGAGAAGAGGGTGACCTCTTTCTTGCCTTTTTCTTGTCTTGATCTTTGTCGTCTTCACCATAGCTTTCATAAGAGGAAGAGGATGAAGAAGAGGGTGTCCTCTTTCTCGCCTTTTTCTTCTCTTGCTTTTTATCATCCCTCTTTGAATTATGGCGTGGAGAAGAGTGTGATGGTCTTCTCCGCTTTGGTGGTGATGGAGAGAGTTTAGCCCGCCGTCTTCGTGGAGCCATCTCCACCGAGGTGGCGGGAGACTCGTTTCTTTCTCGTTCCTTCGGTGGAGGCTCTTGAGTTCTCCTTTGGGAAGGAGATGCATCATCAAGAAGTAAATTCTTGAGCCCTTCATATGGATTCTCTTCTTCTTCCCGAATCGGAGAGAGACCTCTTTTGGTAGTCTCACAAGGAGGCTTCCTAGGTGTTCTCTCGTCATGGTGATGAGCTTGGAGAATCCCGTGAGCACGGAGCTGCCGTTGCACTTCACTTTGGAGAGATGGATTGACCATGGCTTGTTGAAGCATAGAAACAAGATAGTTAAAAAGCATTGAAGCATCATTAGTAGCTTGCTCATGAGCAAAATCAAAGTTATCAACATTAATTTCACTCTCTTTACTATTGTCAGCCATTCTAACAACTTTTAGGTGTAAACTTTTTAGGTGTACTTTGGCACTTCAAGCCCTAGTTGCTACTCCTCTTTACCCCTTTAGAAAAAGCACTCAAGCTACTGTACCCACGGCTCGAATACCATTAATTGCAAGGAATAGAAGAGAGGGTCTTTCGACACCAAAATAGCACCGGCTCCTGTCAAGCTTCTAATAGCTCAATAGTGGTTAAGACGTAGGCAAGCCCCGTAGGACTCCACTATTAAGACCATAGCTCTCGACGGTGATGCCCCGTTAACTGTACGAAGGCAGGCGCACTGCAAGGCTGAAAAATCCCTATTCTACTTACTCACAGGCCATTAATAATACCAACCATTTGTAGCTAGCTTGAGGACCTCCCTTCTTGAGCAAGAAAAGAGAAACCTTGAGCTCTGATACCAATGTAACATTTAATGGCCTAATAACTTATGTGTAGCGGAAATTAGCATGAACATAGTGGGCATTTCATTAGAATAGATTCCTAATGAGAATTACAAGAGTGCTTGGGTGGAGAGAGCAACAAAAAGCATAACACCTAGTTAGATAGCATCGACAATACTTTCGAAAGAGAGAGAAATTAAGCTATTGACAACAGTTGAGGACCGGATTTTCATGGAACCGGTCCCCCCTCCAAAAGGCTTTGTATTATGGTTTCTCCCATCAAGAGAGACATTGTACAATACAATTCTTTGTGTTCCTTCAAGACTAGCTAGTGCAATGAAGATGGAAACTTCATGCACTAAGCAAAACACTTAACAAACACAACTTGAATTATCCCCGTTCTCAGACCCAAGACCTCACACACCTTCGAAGATGGTGAGAGCTAGCAGGGTATGAGAGTAGATTGAGAGGAAGAAGGAGTATCTTACGAGAAAGATGTACATCTCCTCACATAATCACTCATATGTAGCATAGATTAGCTTAGTAATTAGCTTGGTAGAGGAGATGAGCATGCATTGAAGCTTGGCTCTTGGTTGGATTTGCATCCACATGCCAAGAGAGTGTTGATGTAGGCTTCTATCTCACAAGCTTGGAGTAGGTGATGAGTTCTCCATTAAAGCTTGGGAAGAGATAGTCTTCTCTTTCTTCACACATGAGCTTGTGTGAGTGTGTGTGTGATAATGCCTTGCAAAATCAGCCCCCCTCTCTCTCTTGGGCGAGCCCTCTTGCTAATTGCTCTTGCTGCAGCCTCATTGGCCCTCCCCAAGTCAAGCCAATTACAATTAAGCAGCATAAGTGATAGCCTTCTGACATGTGTCCCCCTTTCCCCTTTTGTGAGAGCTTTAGGTAATTAAATAATTAAACTAAACTCTCATTGGACCCCTTTGCCTCCTGGCCAATAGGAATCAGGCAAGCCATGGGGCTCCTGAATGCTCATTGGACCCCTTGGGAGACTGCCCAATAGTCTTCTAGGAGACTTAATTCTCATTGGTTTCTTTTATTAAATGTTTTTAAATTAATTAAACTAGATTTACTCTAGCTTAATTCTCATTGGTCCACTTCAAGGGTCATCCAATAGAAATTGGTCACACCTTGTGGGCATCTGGCCTAGGGAGCTGACATGTGTCCCTCATTCCCTTTGTTTAAAGGGAGCCTGTGTGTGTGTGTGTGTGGCTTTCTCTCTCATACCCTACCTTTAGGGCTCGCCCCCTTCCATGTAGGGATGTGCAAAGACTTTTAGGGCACACACAAAGCATCCAATTTTCCCTAGGGTTGACCTTTGGACACAACCTTTGAATTTTGGAACCTTAGCATTTTGGAAGTCTTAATGGGCTGAACCTTAGGGTCTTTTTAGCCCATTGTTACACATGGCTCTTTTGAAGATGGCCCCCCCTTTGGATCCCTATTTTCCCTCCTTTGGATCCCTACTGTGGCCGGTCTGCTAGCTTAACCAATATTCTAGCTTTTTCTCCCCTGGCCTTCCCCACATTAAATGATCAGTTTAATATGAGAAAATCATTTAGGAGAATTAGATATTAATTATTATGACATCATGGAACACTATTGTCAATTGTATGGGACAGATGCTGGATGCTGCAGGGTTAGAAGAAGAACTGAATAAGGCTAAAGCTGACTTGAAGGGAGCTGAAGACTAGATTCAGAAGCTGAAGGAAGCAGGAGACAACTAGAATCTGCGCCATAAGCTACTTGAAGCTCATTTAGAGTGGTCTATTAAGCTACTGGAAAGCAAGTTAGCTAGGGTGGAGTCTGATATGCAGATTGTGAAGGAAGAAAGGAATGAAGCATAGAGAGCTGCAGATCGGGCTGCAACGATGCTGAAAATGAAGAGAGTTGACTACAACTCATTGCTGCTTTGCCATATAGCTGTGAAGGCTTCTCTCACTGACAGATATATTTATAATAGCTTGGCTGAAATTTTAAATCCAGCAGGCAACGCTGTCTTTGATGTTGAGAACTTGAAGTCTCTTATGGAGACTATGCAGAGTGACTTGCAGGACAAAGTGGCTGAAAATAATAATGCTCTGACAAATCAAGCAATCCTGGATTATATTGAGCAGTAGAATTCCCTCGAAGAAGCAGAAGAAGATAAGGAAGAAGGAGCTGATAAGGAGGAGGATGACCAAGATGAAGGGCATACTTATGATGAATAATGATGCCTCGCCTCCATCTCCACCTCCAGGACCTGGTACTGGTGGCATAGGGCCAACTGAAGGAGGTCAGTCACAGCCAGACCAGCCCGACCAGAATAAAGGGCAAAAGTTAGGCAATCAGCAGTCAGAAGAACAACGACCCAGTCACACTAGGAATCAGCCAGCAAACCAGTCCCAGCTCAGTAGGGAGGATAAAGGAAAAAGCAAAGTTAGGGATAAGGGACCAGCAGCTGATCATCAAAATTCATTACAACTTATCACCCTTAACAGGCAATTGAGACATCAGCAGGCTCCCATAACCAGGCAATATCTGGAGGATGATGATCTCCTATCTGATCTGGAACGTTTTCAACGAGAGTGTATGTCGGAGCCAGGGAAATGGTGGAGCATTGGAAATCAGTTGCTTTTCATGATCAAGAGACTTGTCATTTACCTTCGCATCCCAGCACAGTCCAGCTGCTGGAAAGAGTACCTGAATGGATAATCACTGCTGAAGAGAGAGTGACCAACCCACATTTGCAAAGACAGCCTACTGCAGATTGTCGCTCTCTAGCTCTTGAATTAGAACTTTTGCTGGGAAACAAGCCAACCTAAAAATGTATAAAGGATGTTAGGGATCAGTTGAAAGAGGTTCTGGTCCAAATGAAAATCGAGAGAGGAGTCTTGGATCAAAGAGTGCGGGCCATTCTTGAAGATCAGACAGCCACCAGTAAAGGACCTCAGACTAGGATGTCAGTTGGAGAACAGGCAACTGCTCTCCGCAAACTGTTTCAACTAGTGAGAATATTAACCAGAAAAATGATGCAGCAAGAGAACCAAGCTGTTCTCAATTGTTTAGAATTTGTGCCCGATTCTCCATTTCTCTTGTATGCCTTCCCAGCAAGAGAGACAGAATTGCCAAGATTTTTTCCAGCACTTTACCCTCAACATCCAGAACCAGTCGATCGCCTTACATATTTCAAGATTATTGATGAGCTCCAGGATTGGTATGAGCGATCCACTGTGGAATGGAAAACTTGGCAAACACTGTTCAATGATGCTCTCCAACTCAATGATATTCACGAGCTGAAAGAGGAGATGCAGAGGATCCAGCTGTGTATGGGTCAGTGGAAGATTCATATCAAAGGCCTTACCAAGATCACCAATCAGTTGCTGCAACTTACTGTTGAGTCCTCTAAACTGCCTGAAAAGGATATTTCAGCTAAGGCAGGCCTAGCACCACCGTATAGAGAGATGGCTGAGATTCTCTTTGAAGCTCGGGTCAAAACCAATCAGCCTCTTCCAGAAGGATGGATCCATACTGCTTCGCATTGTCACAAGTTGGCCAAAACTAGGATCACCAAAGGCAGACGCACGCTCTATGATCCTGACACCAAAACCTATCATTCTTTTACGCCTTATGAAGTGGAGATGACCACAGAAAGGTGGGATCAACTTGAGTAGGAGGCCATTTATAGGCTCATTCAGAAGGCTAATGCTGGCACTGGAACTTCTCAGACGCCATCCAGGCCAAAGGGTAAACGGAAGCTGGTTCAGTGGAAGGATACTGGGTAGTTCCATCTTAGAATTCAGTTGGAGGCTTTTCCTTATCAGCTGGAAGGTTGATATCAATCTGTGTGGATGATGAGAGCTCTACACTGACCTTTCCAGCTGGCTCTCTATCATTGGTCAAGTCCAATCCCCAGAACCAGAAGCAGACAGTGGATTTTTCAGCTTCAAACCAAAATGAGACAGGGAAATTTTTCAGAAATTTTGGAATCTTGCCAAAATTCAAGAGAGGAGGGAAGGATGTAGACGGCTGAGACAGTTTCACTAGGTAGGAATGATCTCTTGTGAGATGGGCAGTGAACCAGTCAGTAATTACTACGATAATTACCATGGTAAACCCAAGGCATATAAATAGGGCCCATTACATTGTAATCGGGTTAGCGTTTTGGTGGCATTTGTTGGCAATTGTACTCGAGTTGTCAATCATTGATAGTTGTTGTCGGTTGTACACTGTCTATTCTTTTGTTCATAAGCCACATCCTACTCATTGGAATCCTTCATCTGTAATTCCAAATATAGCAATATATTCCAGTTATACTTAATCTGGACTCAGTAATCTGAATCTGAATCTGCATCTGAATATCATTCTCAGTATATAGTCTGGTTCTTATTCCAGTAGGTGTATTCCAGTTCAGTTTTTGTTTCTTTGTCCAGTCTACTGTCTTAACTAATACATCACCAGTAGTAGCTGAAATCTTCTAACGCTGGAATCAGCTATCTCAAGAGATCAGCTCCAATTTCAAGCTCTCCCTACATACCTTCCTCTCCCAACTACGATGTGGACCCTCTATTGCAACACTCATTTCAGCCATTTTTGAGCATCGAGAGTCACTTATGACCTCCACTCACACCACGTGACATGTTCATTTGGTCTCATAGGTCATATTTGACCTTCGAAGATGATAATAGAACTATCTATCTAACTCTGTCTCTCTCTCTCTCTCTCTCTCTCTCTCCCACATGCTCTCTTCTTCTCGTTGATCAATGCCCATTTAATCTCTCTCTCTCTCTCTCTCTCTCTCTCTCTCACACACACACACACACACACACACACACACACACACACACACACGCACACACATACGCACACAGTGTTGAAATTTCTCTA
>NC_140945.1:103934948-103939948 GCF_014529385.1 Adiantum capillus-veneris | reverse complement strand
GTGATAGAGTTAGAGAGAGAGAGAGAGAGAGGAAGAAGATTAGTTCTACATCCCAATAAATCTGGGAATCTAAATTTTTTTCTTTAAAGGAAATTTGGATAACCAATCTACTACATGTAGGCAATAAAAAGGAGATGTTAACTGTTGTTTCTCTCTCTCTCTCTCTCTCTCTCTCTCTCTCTCTCTCTCTCTCTCAAAAGAGGCTTATTCATATTACTTGAAAAATCTCTCAGAATGCCGAGATGATGAAAAATTTTGAGAGAATTAAAGCAAAAAATTGGAATTGTGAGAACCAAGTATAACGAGCTACATGCGCAAATTAAGAAAACCAACAACTACAAGAAAAGCCTCTCCTAAAGATAGTAATTTTTTCCATAGTAAGCTAAATAGAGAGAGGATGACAAGAGCCTTGAAAGATAGGTCGTTCCACCAAAATCACACTATGCAAAAACTCTCTCTCTCTTTAAATATATCCATATGTATGTATACACATACATACATATATAAGTGAAGAGTAAGATTGCATGAATAAAAAACCTTTTGACAATGAAAAGTCAAAAAACTTACTTTTTTTTTTACAAAAGACTTTTTACTCTACTAAGGTAAATCTTAGAAAAAAGATAAATTTAAGGCGGATTTTGCTCCTCAATATAAATAATTTGGCTTTTGAACCTATGTTTGGGAGAAAAAATTCAAGGAAATTGACACCTCTACGTGTTACAAGCAATTGTGCGACCCCCTCCCCTCCCCTCCCCCACCAAGTTGTTCATTGTTGCGATGAGTGTGTGTATGCACACATACATGAGTCAGAGACTAAGGAAAACTCAAAGGTTGAGTATGTTACTACAAATAGAGGGGGACTAGCTTGCTTATGGCAAAAATTCCTCCACATGCCAACTCCAAATGTAGTTCAAGTTTGTCATGGAAGCGGGGAGAGAGAGAGAGAGAGAGAGAGAGAGAGAGAGAGAGAGAGAGAGAGAGAGAGAGAAGTTTGTGAAACGCCCATTATTAGATTTTCTACTGTCAATGTATGGACATGCGTGTGTGTCTGTATTTACACACACACATAGAATATATATATATATATATATATATATATATATATATATGTTTCCACCTTCGAAGCAGGTGAGGGAGGAGAGTGCCACATTTACTTTGTCTCAACCATAACAATACACAGGTCACATACTATTGTGTATATGTACATGTTGCTACCTTTGGGGAAAGTTGAGAGAGGAGAGTGCCACGACTGCTTCTTCTTAGCCGTAGGAACGCGCGGGTCACATACTAGTTTAAGTGTAGTTATTATAGCTGCCTTATCGTAGCTTTGGAAGATGATCTTAGTTAATAGTGAAGCATCCAAGGATATATTTGGCACTACCTCATCGATGCATAGAGAATGTTTGCATAGTTGCCACCTTGAGGAAAGACGAGGGAGGAGAGTGTCACAAACTTAAGCCTGACTTCTAAGTATACTAGTATCTTTAAAAATTCAAAAATCAAATGAGTGAAATTCCCCTCCAATTTACCTTTTTTCTATGAGGCAGTATGTCTCTACAATTTTGCAAGCTGGTCTCAGGGGAATCAAGCAAGATACCTCAGATGAGGTGAGAGAAAAGGAAGGGAAATGGTGAGGTGACAATGGCTAGCTGGCAGGCAAGGCACCCAAGAATCGAGCGTCAAGCTGTCGTGCGTTGATAGTAACGCAGAGAGAGAGAGAGAGAGAGAGAGAGAGAGAGAGAGAGAGAGAGAGAGAGAGAGAGAGAGAGAGAGAGAGAGAGAGAGGGAGATTTCATTGTGCATGGGTTGAGCCAGGAGAGGGACCTGCAATAGAGGAGGTGGCGGGAGATAATTTTTGGGGAGGGACTAGAGCACGGGAGATTGAGCCACGTCTCTCTCTCTCTCTCTCTCTCTGTGCGTCAACAAGTTCAACACCAAGCGCACACCTAGTGGACATGCCATTCTTGAGTTCAAATACAAAGAGGAACGGCTCCGACTACTCCAGCAATCGCGTCTCCTTAAAGACACCGGGTTTTGGATCGCTGAAGAACTCACCCCAACACAAATCAAGCACAAAGGTGAAGAGTTGAAAAAAGTGCGTGAAGCACGAGCCAACGGCAAGTGGGCCGTATATCGTGGAGGGAAGGCCATCATCCAGGAGTTTCGAACTCCTAAACCGGCCCCTGCCCCATAGGACCTTCTTAGGCTTTGTTTTTCTTTTGATGGACCCTCAGTCCCTAACTGATATGTATCGATTGCCCTCACTTAGAAAAAGCGGTTGTAATGTTTTGTTTTTGGTCCCATGGGTCATATCTGACCTCCGAGGACGATATTTCAATCTTTCTATGTATCTATCTATCTATCTATCTATCTATCTATCTCTCTCTCTCTCTCTCGCTCGCTCTTTGTGTCTATGTCTCACTACTACGAGTGCCAGACTGTATCGGTGTGTGTGTGTGTGTGTTGATGTGCAGGCAATACCGTCTCTTTTCTCTCTCATGCTTATCGACAAAGATTAGCGACTGGAGGTGCTTGTTAGTACTTTGCAATGAAGTGCACGCGATACCGCCTCTTTTCTCTCTCATGCTCATCGACAAAGATTAGCGATTGGAGGTGCTTGTTAGTACTTTGCAATGAAGTGCATGAGGGAGAGCAAGACTTTTAAGGAGGACAAACCCAATTTTCTTTTGGCATCTGCAAGAGGAAGAGCGATTTTTCCCTCATCATTTATTGTGGAGGCTTGTGCTAGAGTCTGATTTGCGAGGAGCTGTAGCGTCTCAATTCAAGGCAACAAGAATGCTCCCCTGAGGTCGAAGTGTTGGAGTGGAAGCATGGAATACTCAGTGTCCTGTTGGGTGTGCATCTCGGATGTAGAGAGAGAGAGAGAGAGAGAGAGAGAGAGAGAGAGAGAGCCAAGCAGGAGATCACTACTCTACAGATGCACAAGAATGGGCTCCAAGTGGTTTTTGTTCCAATTGCAAGATTCCAAAAGGAATCAAATCTACATATTTAACATGATACATTTACCGTATTTAGAGTGAAAACTATTTTGGCAAAAGAAAGAAAGTAAGTCTTTTGACTTTCATTGTCAAAAGATTGTCAAAAGGTCATTCCACCAATCTTACCCCTTCACTTTTGCACTTTAGATTAGATATTTTTAACATGATCCATTTACCCTACTTATACCTAGAGTGAAAACTCTTTTGGCAAAAGAAAAAAAGTAAGTCTTTTGACTTTCATTGTCAAAAAGGTCATTCCACTAGTCTTTCCCCCTCACTTTTTCACTTTAGATTATATGTTTTGCAAGAAAAAAATTTCAAAGTAGCCAATGAGCGACAAGTAGAAGCCTTAAAATTTTTAAGTTGTATTATATATAGTACTAGTATGTGACCCGCGCTTTGCTGCGGCTACATGTGCATCCATTGAAGTAACCATTGTTCTCCTTTCCTTCACATTGAGCGCAAATGTGAGCAAATGCCTATGATTCTCATGTGAACTTTTATAGCTCTTTAATACACTTGTGCATCAACCACCACTTTAACTACTTTTTAGATAACAATGTATGACAACACACAAGGTCTAAGTGTCCTCCACATTCACATCAACTAAGCACAAATCTATCTTTTGGATCAACACTATGTCTACGTTTCCGAATGTAAGATTGAATAATCAATGAAGTGTAGTTACTCTCCACATTTTTGTGGATTGATCAAGGAAAAATCTCCTTCTAGTTGGTCATGCCAAGCTCCAACATACTCCTCCTAATGTAGCAAGTTTGTCCCTCCCTCCTATCTACCCCCCCCCCGCCCCCTTTCTCTCTATCAATGTGTGTGTTGAGTTTAAGAATTATCAGGTCAATTTGAGGTCTCTTGGGAATGAATTAAGTAATGGGCTCCCTTCGCATGATTTCTTGTCTTAACATCCTATGTTTCTCTCTAAGGAGGCATCGAATTTGCGATTAGGCTAGAGACGCCCCCCTCACACAATTGATGTGGGACCCTAGTGAGTGGTAGTGGCCCTTTAAATAGACTAATATAGAGTTGGTATCCTTCTTTGGATATAATGTTTGCATTGAACGACAAATTTTTTAGATGCATTAGCATCCCCTCTCACCATCCTTACCAATCAAGGCATTGGTTATGATAGCAACTCTCCCATGCTTCTCTCATGTAGTTCTGGTCTTGCATTTGGGGCATCACAGTCAACTTAGTTATCGATTGCTATTTGTTGGCACTTAGGATGCATGTACCAAGCACATGACCGGACATGCCAACATTACACCACATAGTAGCAGTGTGTCAGTTTCTTGTCAAAGGCAGTATTCATGATGGGTGTGACTTGGGGGTGATTGCATGGCTATAGCAACTTTCTCTCTATATGTGGATAAATTTCAAACTTTACAGGTTGGATTGCACTCAATTTAGCTAGAATGTACAGTTGCATCTACCAAGACTTGTCGCATGGATGTTAAGGTCTCTTGCAATTGACCATAAGCAGGTTAGTAATATAAGGCGCATATTGTTCATTTATGTACATTTGGGCACCATTGGCACCTTAAAATGTGAGGGCAATGAAAGCAAAAAAGTTCACTGAATCGTTTCTCTTTGCAAGAGTTTTGGGCATCATGCTAAAAGAAAGGGCATGCTGCAAAATACACACACACATACACACACATACACACATGCATGTTCTTCTTTGAGACAGAAGACTGTATTCAACCATTCACATGCTTGCCCTTACCCATATTTTATACTATAGCAACCATTTGGCTTAGTTCCCAGTCCCTTAAATGTGAGAGAGAGCATTGAGGCACTACATGGAGGAGAGTCTCCTTTTGTACGTGAATTATATCCCTTAACAATTTGAGAGTGTGATCATCATACCCTACATGAGTGCTCAGCTTTTGATCACATCAAACTTGCTTTACCCACATTTTAGCCCATACCATGGCCTACATTCCTTTCTCTCCTAGTCACCTCATAGATTCAACTTGTCAGTGG